>NC_141140.1:144779605-145080692 GCF_053477565.2 Lygodium microphyllum | reverse complement strand
ATCTCCCTTGCCCTTATATTTCCTTTCTTTTGCATAGGACACACTTCCCCCCAAAAAGCAAAAAACCATTGTCAATTATCACATCTCTATGATTTGCAATCCTATTGCTCCCATACATCCCTGAATTTAGCATTTGTTCCTCTATATTTACTCCTTCCACACATCCTTGGGGTTGACCAAGTTTTCCTCCATCTATGGTGGTGATTGGAAAAAGAGATATCACTCACAACATTTCTCTTATAGCATTGGCAATTTGATCGAGTCACATATAACTCTTGAGAGAAGAATGCTACTATGACAGTTGCTCACAACAAACTATGTCATCTATTTCATTGTCAACTTAAGTATCACCTGCATGGTGCGAAGGTGACAACAACCGAGGTGGTCCCTTGACACTCACAACACGCCAATGCTCTATTTAATCCGTGTTTTTGATTGGTTTTGCAAGTAACATGACCACCTCTTCACCATGCATTTGGTATTTTTGGTTTTGATGAATACTACATTTGCAAAATTTTATATAATATGATCGTCATCTGACTACATGACTTCATTTCATTCTCAACCTTTAATTCATGATGGTTCATACTCATCTATGTCTTGTTTTCAAATTGTGGTAACAACTCTTGAATATCACTTAAATTGAAAAGCTGTGTAGATTGTGAGTAGCTCACTAATAAGACACAGAGACATACTATGCATTTATATATAGATACTAATCTAAAAACACGTTTACAAAAGGTAAGAAAAACTTGGACTTAAGATGATTGGGACTTAGTTTTGTTTTTGAAATCTATTTAGTAGGAAGGGAACTCCAAAACTTACTTGTCCCGGTCCAAAATCATAAGGAGCATAGATTAATTAAAGTTCTAATAAATATTTCAATAAGATGCCTCAAGGAGCATCACTTTGCATTTGCAAATGGTGTGTGTGTGTGTGTGTGTGTGTGTGTGTGTGTGTGTGTGTGTGTGTGTGTGTGTGTGTGTGTGTGTGTGTGTGTGTGTGTTTAGTTTATCAATACATCAATTAATATATAACATGAGCCATACTGTTGAATATTGTTTTATAGCAAGTGTTCATGGATACAACTATTTGACTCACCATTCCATGCTTTCACACGATTAGATTATAAGAAGGGTTATGGCTTTTCGATGGGGCTTATGATCTTACGAACTTGTGATGTTTAAGGTGTAGTGTTGATTTTTGAACCTGTATGCACCAATACTGGCATATCCCTAGTCTCAATTGGCACCCTTCAAGGCACAAACCACAATAGTGTGTGAATTTCAAACCTGTTTTAAATAGAAATCTTTGATGAAGTGCAAATAAATCAATGTATGAATATCTTTGTTAATTGTAAGTCAATGCTTTTAAGTTCAATTAAGAAAGTTTTGTAAGGCAGTGCTTTTTTTAGTACTAAGCTTTGCCTTCACATCTTCTTATGTTCGAAGCTCAATCATGAAGCTAAAAATAATGCGGAGCACGATAGTTGGAGTTGAACCTTGCATGTTATGTTCAAATCTTATGTTTAATCTTACTAGAACAATCAATATCATTAGAAAATAATTTTATTATCATGCGCATGTGCACCCATCACACAACCACATGCATGCATGCATGGGTGTACACACATGTGTGCATGCCCATGCACGCATGCATAGGTGCACACATGCATCCCACCTACAAGTACACGATCTTACATGAACATTATCAAATAATAGCAAGCAACACAATAGCTTAATATCAACATAGGCTTAGGATAAGGAGCATGATGCAAGTATTAAATCATAAGTTTACGGTGAATGAATCACAAAAAAAGAAATCAACTAATATAAGCTCAAGGGGAATCAAATCCCAAATGCACTTATTAGAGCCAAAAAGGAGTTTACTACAAAATGAACATTTAGTGAGGCAAATCCATATACCCATATGAACAAATATAGAGACATTCAAACAAACAACCAAAAATACCTATATGTGTATGTACATGAGTACATGCAATACATGTATGAGTCACCCCATGTGCACTATTGCATACATCTATGCATATTCTATGTAACATTCACATAGAAAAGCGCATGTTGGTGTATGTGTGCGCACCCATACACATCTAGATGCACACCCATGTGCTATCCTTCAAGACTATAGTTACATACTTGCAAACATGCATAGATATCTCTAGCTCATAATGCTCCACTTTTAAATCATTGCTGCAATGGACACAAATTCTCTAAAAACTCTTAATAGTTGGCTAGAATACAACAATTACAAAGGTCTCTAAATGAAACACCTCTAAGAGCCTTTCACATGTTGCTTTCGCAATCTATGCTACAAACCTTTTGCAGCGCACACACACACGCGCGCACACACACACACACACACACACACACACACACACACACACACACACACACACACACACACACACACACACACACACACACACACACACACACACACACACACACACACAAACACACACACACACACACACACACACACACACACACACACACACACACACACACACACACACACACACACACACACACACACACACAATGTTTAACTATACCTATCCTAGTCACATATGTAGGCATAATTTCTAAAAGTTAAGGGTAAGGCCATTGATACAAGGCAACAACCTTAACTTTGCCTTGATCCACAAACTCTACTTTTGTGCGAAAGGCTATGCATAACCCCTAATTAATTTAGGGACCCTTTTAGTTTTACATTCTTTAATAAGACTATTAGGCTATATGATGAGTTCACTTGTCCTCTAAATTCAACCTCTCTAAATGGATGTTGGCACCCTTCAAATTTTGGTAACAAGTCCATGATATGTGCCCCTTAGTACAGACTACCTAGAGTGTCAACCATGTGTAATAGTCACAAAAACATTATTGGTAGTGGGAATTTTGAATTAAATTACTTGTATTTAATTCAAATTACTTGTATTTGCTAATTTTAAAATTGTACACTTCATTTTAAAATGTACATTAGACCTTAGCTCTGACTTATTTAATAATTAAGCATTTTGTTAAAGTTAAAAAAAAACACGAGCATGTTTCTCGAGGGGTGCGGGACACAGGGATAAAACTCAGGCACACGGAGAACTCAACGCCTCGAGGCCGTTTTGCAAAAAATTTGTTAAAGTTCGAGGTTTTAAACCCTAGCTTGGGAAATTTTGGAAGGTCAAATTCCTTTGGAGAAATTTATACTTGATTGGTAAAAATAAAAATTTACTATAGACCTTGGCTTTGGAGCGTGAATTATTGGGATTTGGATTTAAAAGAAATTTGATGAAAGGGCATTTTTATTTGGTGGGGGGGGGGGGGGTTGTGGCGAAAAGGCAAAGGAGGGAATAGGACACGTGTGACTTATACCCTCCAATTGACTTTGGTTTGTTTTTTTTTGCTGCACTAGGGACTGCGTTCATCCATCGTCATCTCCAGAATCCATCATCATCATCATCACCACCACCATCCCCGCCAGATTTGGGCCTGTCCGCAGTCCTGTGTCTCCTCTCCCAAGCTCCCCTCCCCTCTTGGACACTTTGCTGCTCCCTCGCCTCCTGCCTCCCACGGCTTCTTTGCCGCCATTGTTGCCATCGTGGTTCCTCTGCATGCTCTCATTCGGGACCTGGCCACGCCTTTTCGATCCACCTGCCATTTGAAGGACATTTGGCCGAATTAGGGTTCCCCCGACCTTGCGCACACGCTCACCAAGCATGGGAACCAAGCATGACAACATCGCAGTTAAAGGAAGGAGTAAAGAAGAGGAGCCTCAGGTAATGTGCATTCGCATTTGATATCCATTCGAGGAAACTAAGTGAGATTGTGATATCAACCAAAGTGTTTGCCCGGTGCATGTTCTACATATTTCCAACCTTTAGCCAAGCTGTGCGTGCCTTCGGTGTACTGGACCCAGAGCTGGCTTACCTGTATAACTGGTGACACCTGACCACTGCAACTACTAGATCTGCATTTTGGGTGTTTTGTTATACGGATTTGTAAGAGCAGTTCTGGAACTGCTACATCTCTGCACCATTTGTAGCAAAAATTTATGAGTGTCAGGTTGCTGGCTTCACCTGCAGAAGCGAGACTTCAATTGGCAATGGAAGCAGATCACATGTTTGAATATGGAAGCAGACATTGGTTTTATGTTCAGACTACGAAGTCTTGTATAACATGGGCACTGGAGAATGATATCTAAGAATTTTTGGATGAATATCTGGGAGTTGAGCATGTTAGTTGTAACTTGTGATTCGAAATGATGTTATTTAACTTCCAGAAGCTGTGTCATATACATGAATTGTGTGACTGACTTAGGTCACAGCATTCCCTTGATGTATGTGATTTATTTGAGCAAAGTCCCTTACATGAATTTTTGAAACAATTTCTGCCATGGTCTCACAGCTCAAAGTCTTGTCCAATGAAGGGTGAGATGTAGGGTAGAAGTGAAGCATGTGACCTACTATCTCATTTCATTTGTGACATGTAAAAGTGGTACATGGGGTAACTGTGATTTTTTTGAGTCAAAGTATGACTCCCACAATCGGTCCATAAGAAGACTCTTTGCTTAAGTGGCCACTACCTTTCTGTAGTTGGCTGATTCCACTTTTCCATCATGTCAGAGTTTTTGGCATGTGCTGTACTAAATTTGCATGGTCAGCAATGTAAGGCGCAGACAAGAGAGAATTAGATGGTTGCCGCTCATGATCTACGAATATGGTTGAGGGGATATTTACTATCGACATCGGTGTTTGTGCAGTTCTAGTCCTTCAGGTCCAGCATGGGAATTGGCTGAAATGGATGGAGTAAGTTTTTGATCTTCCTTCTAAGATATGTGCCCAAACCATGCCTTTTGTTAGCCAGGGGAAGTGGATAGAACCGACTGACCCTTATCAATGATGTCTATGGCAGCTCAAAGAAAGTGCTCTAGTGATTCTTGTCTATCCTGGCCTGCTGGATCAGCAGACATGAGGAAGCAATAGTTTCCATCCCTGCACCATGTGTGTTAAGGGCAGCCTGGCATAGTCACATGCATGGCAACACACATAATGGAGATGGCTGAAAGTTGTGGTGGTTGTTGCTTTGTGCACCAGAGCATGCAAAAGTATGATCATTAACATGCTTTTTATTGTACACGAAGCAAACACATACACATCCAGCTACAAAAGTATTCTTCAAGTATGTGACCCTAAACTCTAGGGTAAGGGGGGCAGTTTAGTGTCACCTGCTGACCCTTCTGTTGGAAAAGCTACATATGCCAACATTTATTGAAATAATGCTGGAGTCCTCTTTGCAATGGGTTTACCTCCACAAAAACAATATCTGGGTGACGAGGAAGCTATATCGAGGCCTTTGTCTGAGGTGACATGTTAAACTATAAGCCCATCCATAATGGAGTAGGTCAGAGAGGTGAATGCAAATAATCCCATCCCTAATGAAGCATGATCAAAGACATGAATTAAAAGTTAGTTTGCTGGGAAAGGTAAAAACTTTTCGACTAGCACAATTGGTACCATTTGTCCAATCTTATGCATCCCCTTGCGACAATTATGGTAGGTTTCTCATAAATCACAAGCATTGAGATGCATTGGAGTATGCACCCTCTACACACCCAAAGTCTTTCTCCATGGGCAACATATAGATCTCCAATGGTGTTGTTAGGCTCTGCTGAATTGTAGAAATCCCCAAATACAAATGCATTTTTTTCTTCATTGTGCAGCCACAATACCTAAATGAGCATTGAAGTGGGCATAAATAACACTCAAGTGGCAATGACCAATGATTCCCTTTTATGGAACTTTCTAAGGCAATTATCTGGCAAAAGTTTTGAAAACTTGTTTAATTGAAATAATTCTTTTTAGGATTTTTTAAAGAGCTATTGAAGTGCTAGAAAATGTGATAAATTCATGGCAATTTCTAGTTCACTTAACACCCCCTCTCAAACCTTGAAGAGGGTGATTGAAGGGATTGAGGAGCAAACTCTTAGTCTATGACCCAAGAGGTCCCACCTCAAAGAGACCAAGGCATTGGACCAAGGGTGTTGTGCAAAATCATCGAAGGGCCTACAGAGATATGGTGGGTTTTGCAAAAGAAAGCACAAGTGTATGACCACAACTGAAACACAGAGAATTCAAACACAAATGTAAAACTCAAAATGCAAAAAAACAAACAAAGGAGAAAGAGAATCTTGAAGTGAATGAATGAATGCTATAAATGAAGGAAAGAGTGTACAAGATGTGTAAAGGCTCTTGTGGGTGTGGGTTAAGAGAGTAGTCAGAGAGTAACATCTATCAGAGATGGATCCCAAGGTTGTAACCATCAGTTGGAGCTGAGATAATGGTGAAAATGGATGAGCACCAGGTTGAAACCAAAACGTAGTTGTCTTTAAGGCTGGAACTGGTAAATGTAGCGGTGGAACCACTTGAAAGTGAAAGCAGCTGATCATCGGCAGCAACCAGAAGCTGGGTGACAACTGGAGGAGGGTGAGCTAATGCAGGGTGGCCTATAGGAATAGTAAACGTAGGTAGTAGGGTAGCAATTAGGGCGACAAGCTGATGACATCATTGGTGTGCGGAAGATGCAACTTGGTATGAGGCGTTAGGTGGCTGATGGCTGTTGGAATCGGGTCACCTGATGCCGATGATGTTGTGGCAGCAGCAGCGATGGCTAGAGAGCCACTGGAAGGAGAGCTGATGGCTGAAAGTTGCAAAACAAGGAAAAATGTGAGTGGCCAGCAACCTCCTATTTATAGATGTGGATCCTCCCAAAGTTCGGTATTTGCTTATGGGACATAGAAGCTTTGGTACTAATTGACATTTGGAACTGTTTTAACAAGCTAACGAAGTTTTAATGTGTAATGCATCTTTTTAAGCTTAATATGGCCCACTAGGATTGCAAAGGCGATGGATATTTTCTTTTGAGTCGCCCAAGAATTCCACTTAGTTAAATCAAGACATTGGACCATGGATGTTGTGAAAGATTGCCCAAGGGTGTGTAAGGATCACAAAGGCGATCGAACACTCCTTTAGGACTTGGTTGTTTTGTTTTATTTGGTTTTTTTTTTTTCAATGCTTGATCTAGCTCATTCGAGAGAAAGCAAAGTGTAAAACCATTGTCAAGTGCGCTGATGTAGAAGATATGATGAGATAGAGGGTAAATGCTACTAGGAGTGGATTATCCACTTAAGCTCATGATACTTTGCTCAATGAGGTAAAAGGGAACATGTCACACAAGTGCATGGGGTTCCGCCTAGAAAGATGCCCACAATTGTAGGCTTTCACTTGTCCAAGTATCCAAATTATGAAAGACAATGCTATGCAAAGGGAATGCAATAAGGGGCATGCTTATACAAGAAGGCTTTGTTTGGATAGTGCGCTTGTAGGAAAATTGTTCACTTGTCCAAGTGCCCTAGCTCCTTTTACAATGGAAGACTGGTACAAATGGAAAGGGATATTGATGCCAAAGACAATGAAGACAAATTGATACTTGAATGTACTAGATGGGGAAAGTAACCCCTCTTAGACCATCGATGACAATTTTGAAGGAGGAGTACACTTCTAAGGTGTCAAGAACTTGATGTAGAAGTAATGGAAGCACCACAAGTAGAAGAGTTGTGTAGGAGAATCGATGACCGTGGGTTTCTAGTGGCTTATGTGGGCAATGGGAGGAGTAAGGAGGATGGGAGAAGCTGTGGGAGTAGGACCATCTCTCGGCTGTGCATGGCTATTGGCTTTACCACCTATTGGTATGATCCAAGTTTGATAGGAATTGAGAGGACATTTAAGGGATTACCTTTGGCCTTGGAATCACACTCCTTGTCCACTTGACTTGGGTGTTGATATTGAGTGCAATATCTTTTTCTTTTCTCGTTTGAGGAAGGGGAGTTATCCTTTTTAGGGTTTTCCTTCCAATCTTGAATGTCCTTGTCACCCATTGATTTTAAGTCCAAAGAAATGGGAACTAGAGTCTCCTTGGAAGATAACAAAGGAGAAGAAGAAGACTTGTGGACTTGGTCATACACCTTATGTATCATAGTAGTTGACATTGGAACTCGTAGAAGGTTGGAAAATTGGGGTAACGAAATGATATGTTGCATGAAATCGAGGTAGATGGGAGACAACTTGTTTAGAAATAAGGTGACTTGATAATTTCCTTTCTTAATGGAAACGTCTTGCAATTTGTGATTGAGATTGATATGTTGGGTTCGGTCTTGGGCTGCATAACAGTCAATGAGATGGCTCACTTAGATGCAAGGGGTAAGTACTGTGGTTTGGAATGGATTTGAGGTAGGAGCTTGTAACCAGCCTTCCTTCCATGGATGGGTGGTAAATCCCTGATTACAACTTAATTACAGTAGCAAACAATTAATGCAAATCTGAAAATACAAATTTACCTTCTGATCTTGGACAATGCACATCCGATTGGCCTCGAAATTGGCGCCCCTTTCGGTATTTCTTTAGCTTTATTGAAGAAGTAGTTGATTTACGATGGGATTCTCCCAATCTCTTTTGGTATTCCAACTCCCCTTGCTGCTCAAAATCACCAGCAAGTCTTTAATCTGATTTGCCCCTTGGTTTGGGCAATCAATTGGCTTTCGCCCGCTTTGATGGAGATGGAAAATGCCCAAATTCAATTATTTGCTGATCCCTCCACTTAAACAGGCTAAAAATAGCTTTAGCCCTGTTGAATCCAAGTCTTGGAGCTTCCAATTTCTGGCGCGCTTCCAGATGCTGCTGCTAAACCCTAATTTTTGCTGTAGATTAGGGTTTTCAGTAGAGAAATCTGAAATTTCTCAGCCTTCAGGGGTCTAGATGCTGAGATCTTCGAAGCAAGGCTGTGAAATGGTTGGGACATGAGAGGGAAAGTTGCAGAGAGAGAAAATTCAGAGTTTTGTCGCAAAGAATGACTGAAAATCAGTCAAATGCAGCTGCTGCCCCACCACAACAGCATGTAGATGCAAAGAACTGAAGAATATCAGTCATTTACTGCTGCTGCCCTATCTCAACAGTCTATAGGTGCTGTCACCTGCTGTTGATTGGTCTTCTCTTGTCCTCGATAGCCTCAGAAGGTCCTCCAATGGCTTCAAATCAAACCAATAGCCTCCCCTCCCTCTCTCTTGCAGGTTGAATTTATAAAAATACCTCTTTCTAGTCTCTAATGACGTTTTCAGTCTTGCATGGGCATTTTTGACAAGTGGCAGTCTTCCCAAATGGTCTTTTCAGCATTTTTCATTTTGGTGCCCTAAAAAATAATTTGATTGGCCAATAATTAAATTGGCTAGGCAACTTCCATTCCTGAGTGTCTTTGTGCCATCTTCGACCATCAGATTGGTGTTAGGTACCATTAAATGCCACTTCTCTAGTGTCACCAACTAAAACTTATGGCCAAATGAATGACCTAGGTCAACAACTGATGCCAGATACCACCAAGTATTTGTGCGGCATAACTTATAGCAACTTTTGCCTTTGACATCTTGTGATTTTTTCGGGTCCCGAGCTCGTAAATTTACTCTAACCCCAGTTGCACCTCACATATGCAACATTTACTTAATCATGTGATTAAAAACTAATCCACATGTTAAGTGAGGTTTCAAAAATACATGTCCTCATGACAGCCCTTCCCCTTGAAATCCTTGCAATCATCCTCGATTGCACTGCCAAATGTATCAAAAGCAAAGTACTACATTGGACAACATAACACAGCATATAACTTGCAAAGAATCTCAAAAACATTGTCAAATTATCATGTGACATGTCCATTTCTCATGAGCTCAACTCATCTGGCAAAACCAAACCATAGTATAGCGAAAATCAAGCATAAACCATGGCTAAAATATCAATGGCATCATAACATATGCTGTTGGCCATGGAACTAGATGTAAGCCATTGAAAACTGAGCATAATCTGATCATAAACTGATCACCTTCTGATCTGAGAATTGATCACAAACTGTTGCAAATGTGACCCCAAACTGATCACAAACTCATTGCAAAAACTGACCAGCAATCAGTGCAAAAACTGATGCATAACTAATCCAAAAAGTGACCATAAACGGTTCTCAAGCTGATAAAAAACTGAGATGGAGCTGATTAGAAAATTTGCCTTAAAATTGAGGCAAAATTCATGCTAAATTGATCATAAGCTGATGCAAAAGTATAGTTCCAGTGCCTGAGTGAAACTCATACTCATCTGCATACATCTCACAGTGACTAGTACACTAAGTAGTGATCTCAAGGCAAACATACTGTTAGCGCAGTACCTTGGATACATGTTGAATTCATTCGAGATCCACTACATACGAGAGCTGTCCATAACTGGAGGAGGGTGTAACATTTCGTTCTACTCCCACTTCTGCATGGGAACAACCTTCCCTCCTTGCCTTCGCCGACAGGTGGCGAGGGGGAAGAAGTTGACGCGGCGGGGAGAGAGGAAGTCGACGAGGGAAAAGGAGGCGACGACACGGATGACGATGGTAGGGGAGATCGTGCGATGACATGGAGGCCATGGGGGAGGAAGCTGACAGAGAAGACGAGGATGAGGTTGATGACGATTTCGACGAGGAGGAGGCCACGGGGGCCTACCACCCCTCCATGCCACCTCAACCAGTCCGCTGCAGCGGACTTCCTGCACCACTCCACCTCCCCCCCCCCCCCCCTCCCCCGCCCCCTTGTTGCTGGGAGAGAGAGAGAGAGAGAGAGAGAAGAGGAGAGAAAGAAAAAGAGGGAAAGGGAGAGGGAGGGAGAGACTTTCTCTTCCCCTCTTAAGAGGATGGGCATCTTTTTTCCCCTTTGCTCGCGAATCACTATACCTTTTTCTGCGAGATTATCGTCCACCTGTAAGCCTAATTCTTCTCTCCAAATTGGGCCCCGCTAATGGAGTATAAGGTGCAGATTTCTTGTGCAATTCGTGTCTAAGGAGACCAAGATCGAGAAGGGCCCTCAAGCGGAAATTGTCACATGCAAATGGGAATCTCTTAACAAGCAACGGAGCTTCGGGCGAGGGCATCATTGCTAATCTAAGTGCGATATCGGCCGTAAGTAATGTATTTTCAAATTAATAGATGCTTGTTTTGATTCCCGCATGAAGTACATTAGAGGCCGTACGAGAATAGGTCATGGAAAGGGATAGGTTTCATCTCATACTTTCGAAAGATAGAGTTGCAAAGTGTAGGTATCAAGAGAAGTTAATTGTATCTAGATGCTGTGCGACAAACTGGCACATAGCATAATAGCATTCCAAGGTATTGTCGACTCTCCTTTTCGTGAAAATATTAGATGGGTATTTCTCCACATTGAAAGTATGTTGTAGCTTGCACGCTTGATGGATTGCATGATAAGCAATGTAGCCTAGGGGAAATTCAATCTGGAATTTGTTAGTTCATTGAGATCTTGATGATGTGTGTAGCTAATATAAACAACAACCATAAGGACTAAGACTAAGATGCCTTGAGATCCGTCCGATAGCGACTATGTTATCAATCTTATTCGGGGTTGGGCTAGATGCAAACAACATCTCCAGGCCTCAAAGACAAGGGAAAAAATCAAGGGATTGGAAAACCTTGGGATCAAGTACAGACCAATACTTCTAAACTTGTTGGGAAAAAGGTCGGGTTGTCGATCAATATAAGTGCTTGATAGAATTTACATTCTTGCTTAGTTGTATGAGACCTTGGCATGTGTCTTAGCCGAAGTGTTAAGTAAATTTTGCATAGAATCACTTAGATTCCAAGGAGGAGAGCGAATATGCAAATGGAAAGGTTATCACAACTATTGCTGCAATAATTGGAAAAGGATACCATTGTTTTGTTGGTTAACGAACAACACGCTAAATGCTTTTACAATCAACTAATTGTTGGATTGTGGTTTGGATGATTATTCCAAGTACTTGTGTTTGATGGTAAATGCATGGCAGGGGTCAGTAATGATATGTTGCCATGGGGAATAGAGGAATGTTTTCTTGGAAGATGATATTAGGTTGATTGCCTTGATTGTGCTTGATTCTTAATTGGATTAATTAGGAAAGGATATTTTGCACGGGTGGATCATCTCCAAGGTCACATCGTGTTTCAACTTGAGAGGGTACTAGTGGATTCACGGGTCGAAGGTCGAGTGGTGAAAAGGCCAACCACGAAAGTTCTGTCTCGCTTGGGGTGAGTGGAGCTCTGGATTCCCCTTGCCTAGTTCGGAACGGAGTTGTAGATTGCCGTGAGCCCAACATCTAGGGCATTGGAAGATCCCATTTTAGATAATGGATGGAAATTATGGTGCCATGTGATTTGGACCGGGGACTTCTCTTGGACAGAAGGAATACATGATTTCTTTTGTATGGGCAGGAGACAAAGATTAACGCGAAGATAAGTTAAGGAATTTGTTTGAACTTGTTTTGCTTGCTTTGTATTTGTGTTTGTGCCATAAATTACGCGAAAGAACCCTGTTCCCTAAAAGGCCTAATTAAGGAAGTTGATTTTGAATGTCACACATAAATGTGATAGAACCTAATTAGAAAACTAAAGCTATCAAGGGAAGCGGGTGGGCGGAACTCCCAACGGGTCCGTTCTACGGCAGGGTGGTTTCAAAGAGCTGGGAGGCTTCTCATAAGGTTTTACCATCATTCGACCTTTAAGTATCGTGAGGTTAGAACCCGACTCATGCCGTTTTAGGGGACCGGAATGGGACTATGCCCTACGAGCAAAGAGGTTGAGCAGCACATCTCTCTCATTTTCCATTCTCTTTGAACCAAGTGCGGTATGGATCTACTTTGGATTATGTATTTCTGCGTAAAGTAAGATGTCTAGGACTTGACGTGAGAATGCTGTTAGGAGATCTTGATCACTAGGAACCCAGATTTCAGGTTGATGCTAGTCGGTTCGGCCGTGAACGTTCCGTTGCGAGGTGGACTCGGGAAACCCTAGGCGACAAACCCGGAACATTCCATGGGAGTGCCGGGCAGCGATGCTTAGATTCGTTTCTCGATAGACTGCTAAAACGTGCTTAGACAGCGGGCACGTTATAGAGGGGAAGTGCTACCTTCCCCTTGAGCATCAGGCAATACTCCGGACCCTTGATTGTTGAATCTAACAGAGCCCGAGTTGGCTCTAACTGAAAGGCATCTAGGTAAAGCTACAACAACTGAGGATAGTCTACCAAGTCATCCTCTTCCATCCATTTGGTATCCATTGGTGAATAATTCTGAAATTTCACCAAGTATCTCCTGGAAACTTTACCTTTGACCTTTCTTTCCTTATGTGCCAAAATCTGCTCAGGTACCAAAATCTCATCTAGCTCCTCAACCTTGGGCTGAATTTCAGCAGACATATCCTCTGGCACATCACCATGAAAAGGCCTCAACAAATTGATATGAAATGCATTGTGTATCTGCCAATGTGGAGGTAATTTCAGCTGATATGCCATATCGCTTATCTTCTCCAACACCTGGAAGGACCCATAGTATTTCATACTCAACTTCGGATACAATCTTTCTCTTCCTTTCATCTTTTTCAGCCTTGTCTTTTCAAAACGCAGTAATACATAATCACCCTCTGCAAATTGCAAAGCATGTCTGTGGCGATCAACTGTCCTCTTTTGCTTTTCTTGCGATCTCTAAAGTGCATATTTTATCTTTCCATAGGCTATATCCAAGTTTTTCACATAACGATTAGCCTCAAAGATCTTATCCTTTGTTTATAGAATAGGTGGTATCTTCTTGCCACCCTCAACCACCTCAAATGGAGCTTTGCCCGTAGAACTATGCACTGTGTTATTGTAAGCAAACTCAACCAAGGGCAAATACTGCTTTTCCACCGTGTCTTGTGGTCCGAAACATAGCATCTCAAAAGATCTAACACTGTGGAATTTGCTTCCTTAGACTGACCATCTGTCTGCGGATGGAAGGATGATGAGAATTTCAGCGTGGTACCTATATTCTTAAACAAGCCCTTCCAAAATAAACTGGTCATCCGAGGGTCTCGATCATTGATGATAAACTCTGGCATACCATGCTACTTAAAGATGTGTTGCAAAAACAATCATGCCATATGATCAGCCTTTATTTTCTTCCTCACTAGAATGAAATGGGTTTGTTTGCTAAACTTGCAAATGATAGTCCATATCTTATCATTCCTTGTAGGTGTCTTAAGAAGCTCAAAAATAAAGTTCATTGCAATGCTCTACCAAGGCTTATCTGGAATAGGCAAGGGCTGCAATAAACCCGGCATCTTTTGTCTATCATGCTTTACCTTTTGGCCTACGATACATGTCTTAACAAACTGTTCTATATCATGCCTTAAGGTTGGCCAATAGAAGAAATGCTCCACTGCCTTGACCGTGGCATCAATACCTCTGTGTCCTGCATACGAAGGAACATGGCTTTTAGAGATAACTCTAGGCCTTAACTGCTTTGTTACACATAGTCGTCCATGCATCATCAGAAATTCATCTCTTAGCACAAAGTGTTCATGCCTTTGGCCATTGCAAAGCTGATCATAAACATTAGCAAAGTCCGAATCAGCAACATATTGCTCTTTCATGGCATCCAACTTAGTGTGATAAACGATGCTGATGGCTGAAATTTGTGGCTTATGTGACAATGCATCAGCCACAACATTCTTTTAACCATCAATATGTACAATCTGAAAATGAAACATAGAGAGAATATTTGCCTATCTCATATGCTTCTTTGACAACTTTGTCTGTGTCAGAAAGTACCTCAAAGTTTGATGGTCCATCTGCATTGGAAAATTAGCCCCCAACAAATAATGTTTTCACGTAGACAGTGCATGAATTACAGCCAAGAGCTCTTTCTCATAGACCTGCAAATTCTTTTCTGTATCATATAGAATTTGGCTCTCATAAGCCACAATTGGGCCGTTCTGCATAAGAATTGCCCCAATGCTGTTACCACATGCATCACATTGAACTATGAATGACTTCCTTAGATCAGGCAACACAAGCATAGGATCTGAAGTCATCTTTTCCTTCAACTTTTCAAATGCTGAAATTTCCACTGCTATCCATCTGAATGGCACATCCTTCTTCTGCAAGGCATAAAATGGAGATGCAATTTTAGCAAACACACATACATACTTCCTGTAGTAAGAACATAAACCCAAGAAGCTACGGATCTCATGTACATTCCTCAAAGGTGGCCATGATCGTATTGCTTCAACCTTTGCAGGGTCCATGCAAATACCATCAGTCGATACAATATGCCCCAAAAAGTGGATTTTATGCAAAAAGAATTCACTTTTCTTGTCATTGATAACCTGTCTATGGTCACGCAATTCATTGAACACAATATCTAGGTGTGTTCTATGCTCTGCCTCGTTCTTTAAATAGACAATCATGTCATCAAAGAAAGTGTCCACAAATCCTCTATGTGGCCTAAAGATAGAATCCATCATCCGATTAAAAGTGGCATGAGCATTCGTAAGTCCAAAAGGCATAACAAGAAACTCATACAATCCAAAAGATGTCCTAAAAGCTGTCTTAGGCACACCTTGTGGTCTAATGCGTATCTGATGATACCCACTTTTCAAATCTATACGACTAAATATGGTTGCCCTTTGCAATCTATCCATAACATCATCGATCCGAGGAATCTGAAAGCGATTCTTTATTGTGATCTTGTTTAGAGCACGATAATCAATGCATATACGCCATGAACCATCATTTTTCTGCACCAAAAGCACTGGAGAACAAAAAGGAGATGAGCTGGGCTGAATCAACCCTTTTTCTAACAGCTCATTTACCTGACTCATAATCTTCTCTTGTTGGGCTGCATTGACTTTGTAGGGTGGCTACTTCTAGGGGTAAGATCTATGTCATGATCTTCTGGCCTTTTAGGCGGTAGTTGCCCTGGAAGTGACTGAGAGAAGCAATCAGCATATATTTTCAGAAATGACATGCGATCCTTCTCTAACTTAGATATGTTCCCAACATTCTCACTATCATCTTTATCCTTAGTAAAAACCAAGTATGCTGAAAGATGATTTTTCATTACTTTAGAAATGGCAACTGCAGATACAACAATGACAGATTCACCTTTCAACTTTGCATCAAGTGTGAGTATCTTTTCCTTATGTTGAATAGTGATATTTTTTGCACGAGAATCAATCACTGCATGCATACGGTGATATCATGGCATACCAAGCAATACATTACAACCCTTAAGTGGAGCAATGAAGAACTCTTCGCTATCTACATATCCTTGTATGTGCAACCGAAGCTTTTCAATGAGTGGTGTGACAGGCTCTGTTTGGCCTTTACATGCCATTCCAACTTCCCCCATGGATCCCATCTCATCCTATATGATGCCTAGACAGGCAGCCATGTCAACAGAGATGAAGTTGGCTCGTGCACCATTATAAAAGAAAATCAATGCATGCTGATCCCTAATTTTGCCCCATGCCCTGCACAACTTAGTAGCATCATCATTGGGCTGATCACTAACAACATCGGGCACCAGTCCCACTGATGTTTTGGGCTTCTTTCCTTTAGGATCTCCCTGATTTTTTGATTTTTTAGCTTGCTGCCTATTGGGACAGTCCCTTGCAATGTGACCCTCTTGTTCACAAATAAAACATTTATTTGCAGCCATCAATTCTCTACGTTGTGCCAATGTTTTTGAGCCCTTTCTTTGTTGTTTTGGCCTCTTTTTAGGCTGATTTTCAGATCTACCCCTTTTCTCAGCCTTAAACACCTTTTTATTCGACTTTTCCCCACTCTTTAGGAAGCCCGAATCCTTTCCACACAGCAAAGCATCGGCTGTAGTAGCAGTCTTTATAAGCTAAGACATGCTTGACACAGTGGATTTAATGCAAAAATCCCTGATTTAATGCAAAAATCCCTGATTTCCACTTGCTCATGAAGGGGTACGGGGCGATAAGAAGTAATAGGCAGCAATGCATCCCAAAACTTCTTATTATATTGCTCCAAATTATTACATTCCTTAGCATCTAGCTTATTCCAAGCTGTCATGATGTCCACCTCAAGGGTACTTGTCAACCAATTTGATGCAAGCATTTGCTTGAATTATACCCACGTTGACGGTGCTCTACCTTGCATCAAAAGAGTGGACCACCATTGTAATGCATTCCCCTTCAAGAAAGTGGTTGCCTTTCGAATCTTTGAGGATTCTGTGAAGTTCCCCCTTGAATAGGTTGCATCAAACTGTTGAATGAAAGTCAAAGCTTTCAGCCTATCTTGTACACCGCTGAAGGACTCAAACTTCACTCCTTTTCCATCCTCATCATAGTCTTTTGTTGCCCCTTTGGGTGTCAAGTTGTTATACACTGGCTATCGCAAAAAGGGTGCATTTGCTGAATTTACATCAAAACCAATGCCAAACGGAGCATTTGCATGACTAATATTCGTTTTTTGAGCCCCATAAGCATTCGGGGGTGCAGATGCAATACCAAACATGCTACCCTAGGCATCAAGCCAATGCTGCCATACATAGGGTTTTGCATATTTCCAGCCATACTCGAATACATTGGGCCTTGCACTCCATGCATTGGTTGCTGCATACCATAGGGATTTGTGCCATACATTCCTGTATGCGGTCCTTGTCCAACCATAGCATGAAAAATCGTGCTTTCACCAAAATATCCTGGCTGCCTCATCATAGCATGCACGCCTGGCTGTCCAAAATCCATTGGATTGGCACTTCCGTGATGGCCTTGCATTTGCATTCCTTGCCCCATAGGTACCAACTGTTTAATTTCATTAGCATCTTTAGGAGCTTCAAATGAAGGGTTTGACATTATCTTCGGTGCATCTTGCTGTCTTGAAGGTGTAGAAGACGTCTTCTTGTTCTTGCCTTTGTTGTCCTTCTTTGGAGCATTCAGAAATCGGGTAAATTGAGGATCCTTTGCCAATTCGGCAAAGAGATTTGTTGTTGTCCTCATCCGATTCTTGAATTGGTCATCAAATTCCTCTTCACTTTGCTGGTCATCAGCCTACACATGCCTTGAAGACCGTGCATCTTGCCCAACAAAAACATTTTCAGCTTGCTGTTCATGGTTTGAACCTTGTCCAAGGTCAAGCATTGCATTTCCTTCATTCCCATGTGAACGTTCATATTGAGAGGCATCATCACTGCTTGAGTCCATATCACTGTATGAAGACATATTGCTGTAATTTCTCAGCGAAGAGTAAAAATCAGCACTAGCACAAAGCTTTGGCTTGCAATTAGGTGCCTCAGGCCCACCAAATCAAGGAATTGAGTGGTGTCCTGGCAACGCAACCATGTAACTAGCCTTCCTTCCGTGGATGGGTGGTAAATCCCTGCTTACAACTTAATTACAGTAGCAAACAGTTAATGCAAATTTGAAAATACAAATTTATCTACTAATCTTGGACAATGCACACGCGATTGGCTCCAAAATTGGCGCCCCTTTCGGTATTTCTTTAGCTTTATTGAAAGAGAAATTGATTCACAATGGGATTCTCCCAAACTCTTTTGGTATTGCAACTCCTCTTGTTGTTCAAAATCACCAACAAGTCTTTAATCTGATTTGCCCCTTGATTCGAGCAATCAATTGGCCTTCACCCACTTTGATGGAGATGGAAAATGCCCCAAATTCAATTATTTGCTGGTTCCTCCACTTGAATAGGCTAAAAATAGCTTCAGCTCTGCTGAATTCAAGTCTTGGAGCTTCCAATTTCTGGCATGCTTTTGGAGGCTGTTGCTAAATCCTAATTTTTGCTGCAGATGAGGGTTTACAGTAGAGAAATCTGAAAGCAGATTAGGGTTTATAGTAGATAAACCTGAAATTTCTCAGCCTCCAAGGGTCCAGATGCTGAGATCTTCGGAGCAAGGCTATGAAATGGTTGGGAGATGAGAGGGAAAGATGTAGAGAGGGATAGAGTTTTGTCGCGAAGAATGATTGAAAATCAGTCAAATGCAGCTGTTGCCCTGCCACAACAGCATGTAGATGCAAAGAACTGAAGAAAATCAGCATTTACTGATGTTTCCCTGTCTCAATAGCCTATAGATGCTGTCACTTGCTGTTGATTGGTCTTCTCTTGCTCTTGACAGCCTCGGGTCTTCCAATGGTTGCAAATCAGACCAGCAGCCTCTCCTCCCTCTCTCTTGCAAGCTGAATTTATAAAAACGCCTCTCTCAAGCCTCTAAATACGTTTTTCAGTCTTGCATGGGCATTTGTGATGAGTGTTAGCCTTCCTAAATGGTCTTTTCAGCATTTTTCATAATTAAATATTAATTTTCAGTTTTAAAATATTAAAAAAAATCTAATAATTATTTCAGTGCCTTGAAAAATAATATGACTGGCCAATAATTAAATTGGCTAGATAACTTCCATTCTCGAGTGTCTCTGTGCCATCTTTGACCATCAGATTGGCATTAGGTACCATTAAATGCTGCTTCTTTAGGGTCACCAACTGACACTTATGGCCAAATGAATGACCTAGGCCAACAATTGGCACTAGATACCACCAAGTACATGTGTGGCATAACTTATAGCAACTTTTGCCTTGACATCTTGTGATTTATTCGGGTCCCGAGCTCGTAAATTTACTCTAACCCCAGTTACATCTCACATGTGCAACATTTACTTAACCATGTGATCAAAAATCAATCCACATGTTAAGTGAGGTTTCAAAAATACATGTCCTCATGACAGTGGCATACAAAGTTTGATGCTTTTATACTCTCACATGGGTTTAAAAGAAGCAATGCAGATCACTGCTTATATATAAAGAAGGGTGATGATGGAAGCCTTATAATACTGGTGCTTTATGTGGATGATATGCTTATTTTTGGTAAGCATAAAAGCCAGGTTAATGCATGGAAAAGACAACTGAATTCAGCATTTTCCATGAAGGACTTGGGTCTAACTGAACACATCTTGGGCATGCGTGTGACGAGGGAGAGAGAGAGAGCAACAACTCTTATTTCTCTCACAAGAAAAGTACATCAGCAAAGTACTTAATTGTTTTTCTATGGCAGATGCTAAGCCACTTAGCGTTCCTTTACCACCATACCTTAAGCTTAGCAAATCAGATTGCCCAAAAGATGATAAGGCAGCTAACTCTATGAAGGTGTTGTTCCTTATGCTTCAGCTTGTGGTTCACTCATGTATGCTATGGTTGCCATTAGACTTGACATTGCTCATGCAGTGGGAGTTGTGAGCAGGTTTATGTCAAATCCTGGCAAAGCACATTGGGAAGCAATGAAATGCATGTTACGGTACCTTAAGGGTAGACAAAGAAGATGTTTTTGCTATGGAAAGGGTACGTTAGATCTACAAGGGTATTGTGATACAGACATGGCAGGTGACTTGATTGATGTGGTTGTTTCTTGATGCTCTAGATTACAAAAGATAGTAGTACTTCCTACCACTGAGGCTAAATATATTTCAACCACTGAAGCTTGGAAAGAAGCTATTTGGCTTGGTCTTTTGGTGAAGGACTTTGGGCTGCCCACAAAAACACCTGTACTTGGATGTGATAGGTAGAGTGTTGTATGCTTGGCTAAGAATGCCATGTTTCATGCACGTACCAAACATATTAATGTGCGGTATCACTTTATCAGAGAGGTTCTGGATGATGGTCTAGTCACATTGACTAAGATCAAAACATAGGATAACCCTGTAGATGTTCTTACTAAAAGTCTTGCAAAGGCTCAACATGAGCATTGCATTCGACTAGTGGGAGTTGGCTAAAGGTTCGCTTAGGACCGTTAAGTGGGAGGTTGTTGGGTGTAAAGGCCCTTATGCTACTCCCATGTATATATTTATTTACACATGTGAACACATCCTTGTAGGTGTATTTCCTGAGTACTTCCTCTCGCACTCTGCAGGGCAAAATATGACTAATAGATGACGGAGAGACAGATCCACAAAAACGATGGAAGCACGAGTCCTTCACCTCCCAACCACGCCTAGATAAGTGCTGGCCCTCTACCCGGATTCCTTTGCCAGCCGTCAACTTCCTGAAGTCCTACTATTCCTGGACTCCCTTACTCTCTAGGCTCCCCTTAACCCCGTTCGGGCGCCCAAGAGCCCGGACGGTCATTCTCGTGCATGTTCCCCTAGATTTACCTTAATGTGACATTAAATGTCACTTTTAATGTCACATTCCATATTCATGACCTTAATGTGACATTAAATATCACTTTTAATGTCACATTAATGTCACATTTCCTTCCCCTTAAGAATCGGTTTCGTCCTCGAAAACGATACTTGGAAGGTCTAACTGTAAATCAGGAAACCTTTTCTTTAAAGTACTTACTCGCTCCCATGTTGAGCTTTCTTCTGAACAATCTTTCCACTTAACCAAACATTCTTGATAAATAGTATTCCTCGTTCGCCTATTACGAACATTTAATATTTTTTCTGGTTCATGTGGATTAGATTGGTCATAGAATAACTCCTCAATATCATCTTTTAAGATTAGATTATCCAAATCACCCAGCTTCTTCCTTAATTTACTTACATGAAAAACTGGATGTATTTTACTACCAGCAGGTAGTTGGAGCTTGTAAGCCAATTCTCCCACCCTTTTAAGTATTATGAAAGGACCACAATACCTTGGTGAAAGCTTTGGATAATGTCCCTTTTTCATAGTTTTAGTTTGTTCAGGCACCTTAAGATAGACCAATTCTCCTTCTTTAAAGGAGATGTCTCTTCGGTGAGGATCTGCATATGCTCTAGCTCGATTTTGGGCTTTTTAAATATTTTCTTGAGCAAATTTTAACATACTATTCATATCCTCCAAAAAATCTTTAGCTGCCTGAACCTTTTCCTTATGCAGTTCTACTGCAAAAGGAGCTCTGGGCTGAAACCCATACATTAACATAAATGGACTATATCCAGTGGAAGAGTGCTTGGCACTGTTATATGCAAACTCTGCTATCGGTAAATACTCTTCCCAATTAGTTTGCCTTTTACTTACATATGCCCTAAGCATATCTTCAAGAATTTGGTTAACCCTTTCAGTTTGCCCATCTGTTTGCGGGTGATCCGCCGTACTCATGCTAAGTTTAGTATCCAATTTCCTAAATACCGCACGCCAAAAATGGCTATCAAATTTTCTATCCCGATCAGAAACTATATTTGCCGGAAGGCCATACAATCGGTATATGTTCTCTACGAACAATCTAGCCAATTCTGGTGTTTTAACATCAGTTGAAGTTGGAATGAACCTAGCCATTTTGGTTAACCTATCCACAATCACCCACACAGAGTCGTGCCCCCTCTGTGTTCTAGGTAAAGCAACAATAAAGTCCATGGAGATACTCTCCCATTTTCCCGAAGGAATTTCTAATGGATGGAGAAGTCCTCCCATTTTTAATCTTTCAGCTTTATTAATCTGGCATTTATTACATTTGACCACATAGTTAAGGACGTCCTTATTCATTCCAGGCCAATAGAACTGCCTTTTAATAAGACTATAAGTCTTATTAACTCCTGGATGTCCCGCACTAGGGGTATCATGACACTCAAAGAGTATCTGACGCCTTATTTCTGTATCTTTCGGGACACATACCCTACCCTTGTAGAGTAAATAACCATTATCAATGGTAAAATTCTTCCACTTGAATCCAATTTGAGCAACCCCTGATGCTCCATTTCCTTGTTGAACATCCTCAGATATTCCTTCCTCAGTAGAAGCACTTTCATTTGGATCCCCATTTTTTATTGCTTCCCATATGTTGGAATATGCCGGATCAACTTGGCATTTCCCTTTTAAAGATTCAAGTAAATTGGAAGTGAACTGAGTAAAACTCAATTCATTAATGATGGGCATTCTGCTGAGTGCATCAGCTACTATATTATACTTTCCCTTTCTATATCTGATCTCATAGTCGAACTCTTGGAGGAGTTCGGCCCATCTGGCTTTACGCCCGTGTAAATCTGGTTGATCATTAAGCCACTTAATGCTTTCATGATCCGATAAAATCAAAAGTTTAGCACCATACAAATAGTGCCTCCATTTCTTCATTGCATGTACTATTGCATACAACTCCCTCTCATAAACAGAATAATTCTGTTTTGCACGATCTAATTTCTTGCTTTCAAAAGCAACTGGTCGACCTTCTTGTAATAAAACCGCGCCTATTGCCTTATCACTGGCATCAGCTTCAACCAGAAATGGTTTATTGGGATCCACTATTAATAATACTGGAGCTGTAGCAATAGCTACTTTAAGTTTTTGAAAACTTTCATTTTGGTCTGTTTCCCAATTAAAACCTTTCCCTTTCCCTTTAAGTTGGTCTGTCATTGGAACAGCTATTTTGGCATAATCTCGAATGAATCTACGATAAAATCCGGATAAACCTAGGAAGATTTGCAGCTCTTCCAGGTTCCTTGGAGGTGGCCATTCAATAATTGCCCTTACTTTTTCTGGATCCATGTTGATTTCCTCTTTCGAGATAATATGCCCCAAATATTTGACCTCTTGTGCAAAGAATTCACATTTAGTTTTCTTCGCATAAAGGGAATGTGTTCTTAACAGTTGGAATACTAATTGTAAGTGTTCCAAATGTTCTTCTCTTGATTTACTAAAGATCAAGATATCATCCAAGAAGACTACTACAAAATGTCCTAGATAGGGCTGTAAAACACTATTCATCAGCTTCATAAAGGTAGCTGGTGCATTAGTGAGGCCGAAAGGCATCACCAAAAAATCATAATGCCCATATCTAGTACGAAATGCTGTCTTAGAAACATCTTGTGCTTTAATTCTTACTTGGTGATAACTTGATCTTAAATCTATCTTTGTGAAGAATTTTGCCCCTTGTAATTGATCAAAAAGATCTTCCATTCTGGGCATAGGAAATTTATTCTTCACCGTTATTTTATTAAGTGCTCTATAGTCAACACAAAGTCGCTATTAAGTGCTCTATAGTCAACACAAAGTCGCATAGAACCATCTTTTTTCTTTACCAATAAAATTGGTGAAGCCCAAGGTGAATTACTGGGTTGAATAAACCCTTTATCTAGGTAATCCTTAATTTGTCTTTCAACTTCTTGATGCTGTGTTTCACTTAACCTATACGGTGGTTTTGAAATTGGGTGCGTATCCTTATTTATATCAATTGGGTGATTTATATCACCCCTATCTGGGGGAAGGCCACTTGGTAAATCAGAAGGAAACACATCTTTAAAATCATCTAACAAACTGTTCAATTCATTGTTAACATTCAATTCACAAACATAAGAAAATTGTTGCTTTATATTACAGAAAGTAAAAGTATTCTGTACAGGAAGAGACCATAGCATATATACCTCACAAATTTCCTTCTTTATCAGCTTCTGAACTTCAGTAGAACACAGCAAAGGATTATCAGATACTTCATGTTCACCTTGAATGACAAAAATCTTACAATCCCTTTCAAATTCCAGTGTATTATGGTGATAGCTACGTTTTAAGGATGGTTCCAATCCCCGTAGCCACTCCCTCCCTAGAGCAATATCAGCTCTTTCCATGTTCATTATTTGGAAATCAAGCTTATCTTTATATCCTTGAATCTCGATTTCCAAATTGGATACCATTGTATCCCATATTTTATTGTCTTGGCCTTGCATCATACGAACAACATATTGATGCTCACTATTTTGTTGGGGAAGTTTCAATTTTTTGACAAGTGCATAATTTATAAAATTATGTGTGGCAGAGTCATCAATCATGACTCTAACCCGTTTTCCAGCTATCAATCCATGTACTCTAAGTAAATCATGTGGTCCAAAAGTAGGCTGCCACAAAGAAGTTGACATACAACACTTATGTTGTACATCCATGTGCAAGACCTTTAAAGATTTATATCTTTTATGGCCCTTTAATTCTAAGGTCTGCACTACATGGATTTGTTTTTCTTTTCCCTTGTCCTTGTCCTTATCCTTTCCTTTATCTTCCTCCTTTTTCTTTTGAGGGCAATTCCAAGCAGCATGGTTAGGGGATAGGCAATTAAAACACAATTTTTCTTTTTTGGCCTTATCAAAGTCATCAGGACTTAACTTTGGCCTCATATATGGTTTCTTTTCAAAAGGTTGTTTTTTACCCTTGAAAAATGGCATTTTCCTTTTAAATTTGCCCACAAATTTTGAGGTTTCCAATTCCTTAGACTTGGGCTCCGTATCAGTGAGACTAGTGAGTGTACCTGGACGCGTACTATCTTCATAAATTAATGCAAATTTAATTGCCTCTTCAAGCGTCTTAGGTAAAATCCGTTTTACTTCCTTTTTACAGGCTTTATCCAGTCCCCTAATGAATCCTCTTGTTTTTTGGAATTCATCAATTCCTTCCAGTTTGAGGATTATCTCACGATATTCCTCCAGATATGTCAGTAGGGGTCGTCCCTTTTGTCTGACATAATCCCAATCTTCCCAATTTCTTTCCATTTCATTTTCAGGAAGAAATTCTTTCAAAAAGACGGATTCAAATTGAGCCCAAGTTTCAGGTATTTTATTCGCCTCCTTTAAAGTTTGCCACCACTTATATGCTTTGGGCCCCAAAGTTAAACTAGCCTCCAGTGCTTGGAGATGTGGTGGGGCATTTTTCAATTTATGTAAATCTTCCCATTTTTGGAGGAAATTAAAGATTGTGTCTTTATTCCTATCTTTTTCCTCCCCATAAAATTGAGGTGGTTTCATATCCTTTAAAACTGGATTATCCCTCAATTTATGGTAAGTTTGGGGTTCTTTAGGATCTCGCATAGTCACATCTAAATCTTTCGATGAAGATGGGATATCCGAGATTTCTATCTTATTTTTATCTCTTTCCAGCAATAAAGTTAATTGAGATTTTATTTCAGTAAGTGTTTGGGTTAAAAATTCCATTTGAACCCCCTGAGTTTGCACACGAGCAGTAAGATCATCGAATTGCTCTCGCGTGGCAAAAAATTCTTCCCATTGTTCTTCTTGCATGTCTGGTTCATGGGGATCTACCATAGGTTGATCCCCAGAACTAGAACTTTCCATTACCCTTTCTTTCCCTTTTTCTGCCATTAATACACTGGAATTGGAAAGCAAAAATAAGAAATTTGCATACAAGTAAAGTACTTCCCTGATTTTTAATGGCAGATAGTGACTGTTGATTCGGAAAGAAACTCGAAGAGTAAGAAACAAATTATATCTTCCCGGATTAGAACAGTGAAGTAATCATGCTGGAAATTCAATTTCCTGACTTCAGTCGTATATGACATTCTTCTGTCCCTCTCACAGCAGTCACAGTCATATCCGTCTCAAGAGCGGTCACAATTGCCCGTCAACAGCAGTCGTGACAGAGTCACGTTTTCTCATGACCCCACGTCTGATGCTGGCGACTCCACGCCTAATCTGGTCCCACGCCTGGTCTGGTCCTCGCGACCCATGCTTTTCTTTTTCTTTTTCTGCCCGTAACGTAGGATGTCACATTAATGTGACGTGGCGCTTCTCCCCTTTTGTTTTCTTTGACGGCCCGTCGCGTTTTCACGGCGCCTGGTTCCAGATACTCACGCGATGTGACATGGCGTTTCTTCCTTTCGTTTTTCTTCACGGCCCGTCGCCTGGTGCTCACGCGACTTTACAAAAGACTGACGGCTTGACTGGCGACTGACAACCTGACAGATTTCTGACAGTTTGACGAACGATTAACGATCTGAGACATTGAACCATAGGCTCTGATACCAATGATAGATTGCGGAGAGACAGATCCACAAAAACGATGGAAGCACGAGTCCTTCACCTCCCAACCACGCCTAGATAAGTGCTGGCCCTCTACCCGGATTCCTTTGCCAGCCGTCAACTTGCTGAAGTCCTACTATTCCTGGACTCCCTTACTCTCTAGGCTCCCCTTAACCCCGTTCGGGCGCCTAAGAGCCCGGACGGTCATTCTCGTGCATGTTCCCCTAGATTTACCTTAATGTGACATTAAATGTCACTTTTAATGTCACATTCCATATTTATGACCTTAATGTGACATTAAATATCACTTTTAATGTCACATTAATGTCACAATGACCAACTTGGAAAAGGGGTAAAAAAATATTGAAAATGTGGATGTGGTCTGATCTGAAATGGACCATTTAGGAACATGCATAAATTTTGGGAGAAAGATCCTAAATACCATGCACCCTGATAGGGAGCTGGACACCTCTCTTAGTGGCATATCAGGGAACAAGAACTTGAATGCTGAGGGGTTGGACAGGAATATGTACAAGAAGAGCAATGTCGCTGAAAGAGAAAGCCTCAGAGAGAGAATTCTCTGCAAGTGATCAGGTTTGAGCTAAGACAATGGCACTCGAAATGTCCGTGTAGATAGATGTCCATAGAATGATCCCATGAATGCCTAGATACTGGGATGGTCCTGAGAACTTGAACCTTGAATAATGGAGTTGGGAATCTCTGCAATGCAGGATGGAATAAAAGAAGATCCTCCAATAGAAGGACATAGAAGGGAAGCATGGGAGCCCTCCAAGATGGCTGAAAAGTCATCCTTTGAAAAGCTTGGAACAACAAGAATAGCATGGAGATCTCGTCCAGCAAGGTAAGTCTCCCATGCAGGATTGCACTGCCCTATCAATGACCTGGAAGAAGAGGGATGGATAACCCCTTGGAAGATAAAGAACATGTAAGGGATAAACCCTCCAAACTATTGTCAATAAGCAATGGATAAGGATCCTCTTGAATACTAAATCAAGATCCACATAAGCATCACAAACAACAACCTTAGAGGAAAGTGAATCATGAGAGATTGAAGAAATAGAAAGAGGATTGTGAGGAGTAGGTCCATGCAATTCTACATCAAGCAACCTGGAATCAAGATGAAATGGCTCAAACCAAGGAGAAAAGGGCCTGCTAGATGGAGAGAAGATCGGAATGTTTAGAAGAAGAAGATGGTGGAAGAGGATAATCCTGCTCAAAATGGTGAATAGGAGGAATGAGGGACACCAAGGAAACATGAGGGGAAGATAGTGTAGAAGTAGAAAAGGGAGAGAGGGGTGGGATGGCCATGGACAGACAGAGGGAGGCTCATCTTGTGAAGGAAAGGGCACCTCATCTTCTGAAGATGTGAAAATAAGGTGCCCAGGATAGTTATTCTCTGAAGAATGCGCATCCAAGGTGACATCTTGGAACCAGTCAAGGAGCTGCTAAGCAAGGCTTGATGGACCTCTTCCATATCTCAAAATTTGTATCCAGCAGCTCAATGATGGGGATGAATACTGATGACATGACTCCAGCCAACAAAACACAATGCTGTAAGAGAGCAGAAAAAGCCTGTAGAAGCAGGGTGACTAGCGAAACACAGATGTTGAGGAGAGAGCTGCTGCCAATCGTGCACAATGCAGAGGTCTGGATGTGCTCAAGGCTTGCTGCAATGCAAAATGCAGCTAGGGGAGGGCTAGGATGGGAGAAGATGGCTGAGAACTAGATGAAGATGGGTAGCAAAGAGAGGATGGATGTGGAAAATGTTGACCTTGCAAGATTCTTGTGTTTGGACCAAGCCAAATTCTCATGGTGTAGCAGCAGATCAGATACAATCGACAGCCTCTAAGCATTTTGCACTTCGTCCAAGAAATTTCCACATCATTCCTCTCATTTAAAGTACTTTTGATTTTTCCCCAGGGTCCATTCCGTAGAAGCCAACTTGCATGTATTAGCACTGGTTCACCCATGGTGGCATTCTGGAAATGAATCAGTTTTCTCCAAGAGATTCCCTTGGTGCAAGTTTCCTGCTAGAGTTGTCACTGTACGTGCTGCCCTACCTCCTTTTTGCAGCATAGCAAGCCTCTCTCAAAGTGTGTGCATGGGTGTGGATGTAGCTTCTGTTATGTGTGGTTGACATCCCAGTTGTGAATGGCAGTGCTCTGAAATGCAGTCTCAGCTTGGGACTGGTTGCTTTTCCAGTCTAGTCTTTTGACAGGCTGCTCCGAGGTTTTGTCAGTTCTCTAACAATTCAAAGAAGCATGACAAAGTAAAAAGCATTGTTCTATCTTCTTTCATTCATTTTCAGCTTTGCTGTTCAAATTGTGCAAATTGTGCTTGAAGTCCATCACACTGGTCCAGTTGAGACCTGAATGCACTAGGCTTCCTTGTAGGGTAAGGGGGTCAGTATAGTAGCAGCCTTCTGAACTGTTGCAGACCTTCCTGAGTACAAGAACAAGCTCCATGGCAGCAGGACATTGCTCAGCACTCTCTCTGCTCCAATCACATCGCTGGATTTCTGTCTGTGTGCTAGATGTATTCAGCTCCTTTAGCTCAAGTTGAGGCATTTTCTTCACACAACAGGAAACAGAAAGTCCATGTGCAGTAATTTGATGTACAATCTTAAAGTAATACAAGCAAATATCTTCTGAGCTAACTATGACAGTGTTTCCATATAGTTATATACAGAAGCTGCTCGTCTGTGACATGAATACTTAAGCATGTTGTTAATCAGGTTAAGGTTCCTTTTGCAGGCAAGCACATTCGTGATACCACCTTATATTATTGCAGAGGCAATGTCATCTCTCCGAGGCTTGGACTTGAGATGGTCTGGTCCTATCACACCAACTGAGATGAGGTATGTAGAACAATATGTACAAGCAAGGTACCCAGAGTATTATGCTGGAGCGATTGGAAGGGACAATCTTCCAGTGGGTTTCACAGTAGGAAAAGAGGATGGAGAAACATCAGAAGACAGTAGCACAGGCTCACAAGAGAGACGATCACAAGGGTTGATGAGTCCTGGTGGCAATAGGGATGCTTTCCCTTCATTTGGTAATGCTCCATCAGAACTCAGAAAGACTCAACTGGAAGAAACTTCTCATCTGCAGGAAATGCTGACAAAGCGAGCAGACACATCAGATACGTCAATCTCTGTGCCAGAGATACATGCAAGGAACCGTGTATTGAAGCATTGCAGTGTGACAGACGAAGACTATATTGTAGTTTTTACAGCAGATGTCAAGGAAGCCATGATGTTGGTGGGTCAAAGCTACCCATTTCTACGGTACAACTGTTATCTGAGTGTGTTGGAGGAGGAGAAAGATAGCATCAAAGACTTTGCAGTTTTCAAGGAAGCCAAATTTATTCAGGCTCCTCCAAGCTGGTTGGATCTCAGGATTGCAGGCTCACAACTCTCACAGCACTTCAGAAGGAAGAGCAAGCATTCTCCCAAGGGCTTGTTTGCCTATTCAGTAGAGATAAAAGGTTCTCGACACTCTCTGCACTGGGTATCAGAGGCTCAAAGAAATCTGTGGCATGTCTTACTTGACTGCTCGTCACTTGTTCTTGGGGATGATAACCTTAATTTGACATTGCATAAGCCAGACTTTGTGGTTTGCACCCTATACAAAGCACCCGGTCAGCCCACTAAGGTTACCTGTCTTCTGGTCCGAAGAAATTCTTTTATTATATCTCAACCTAAGTGACAGTGGTCTGGCAGTTAATCAACTAAGCTGACAACTGGCAGAAAAGGAAGGGTGATACAGGACACAGGCATAGAGCCCTGTACAGAGAGAGAGAGAGAGAGAGAGAGAGAGAGAGAGAGAGGTTGAAATAAGGAACTTTGATTGCCGCTATTGGCAAGTTTCGCAGAAACTTATATTTTAAGCAGACCAAATATTGGTTTAAATTTCATTACATGAAAGCTTATTTCTCAAAGTAAATGTGCATGTGCACGTGCATCTAAATGAGAAGATGTTCTACAAGGCCTTGTTGCCGTGGGGGTATCATGTAAAAGATGAGGGGTGATTCAGTCAATTCCTTGCAGTCTATCTTTATTTGGTTAAGAACACTTCCTACATTCTAGCTTTCCTTGGTTAGTTTAACATTATTCTCGGTCCTCGGTGGGGAAAGTATCATATTGGCAGAATCTGAAAGCTATGGCATTGGCATAATTTGTGGACAGGATGTAGGGTTGATGCAAAATTCTCCCTGTTTTAAAAATGTGAAGCTAAATTTTAGTTGTCCTTGGTCTTGGCAGGTGAAACATGCAATGTGGTAGACCTACTGTTTTTTAAATTTTTCGAGAGAGATGTATCAATAAGTATAAAAAGAAGATACAATAGCTCGCATGCTAGACCTTCAATTTCCTTAGCTCGCTCTTGAAATACTTTGCTTAAACCAATCTTAGTCCATTTGTAAGTTAGAAAAGAAAGGTTTCCTATTTATGGTTTAAGTTAACCTATTTGCACATTTTTGCTCAAAGACTAACTTTAGGCACATGTTGGAACATGGTATGGACTTGTAAGAAGGCGGGGACAATGTTAAGAGTAATTACCTACCACTGTGGGATTGAATGTTGAGTTTCATGTACAACAACGTGGAGCTGTTGTGAGGCATCATTGTTGACGTCAAAAGCAAAGCTATGGAACTTAATATCAAGCCTCAATGCTTGCCTCCACCACCAAAAGACAAGTGTATCCATGAATGCCACAACAATGATAGAAAGGTGATAATGAGGTTGCTATAGGAGGTATGAGAGGATGAAGACATCAACAATGGCTTTCGCAATTAAAAGCTCAAGTAGTGTTTCAAAGGTTGTAGATACAAATGAGGAAGTTGAATTTTGATTACTCATTGGTTTGTAGTAGTGGCCAAAACCTACATTGAGGGAGGGAGGGAGGTATTTATGTATCACATGTTCGCTTAAAATCTAGATGCATTGACTTGAGAGATTGCAAGGGGATTCAAAAACACTTAGGGGAGATGCTTTTCTCAGGATTGGGGATTTTGATAGGTTTTGTTATTTCGAGGAACATATCATCTGACATTATAAACCTCATGATTGGGTTTTCACTTAGGCCTTGTACTACATTGTTTTAATTTGCTTTATATTTATTATATCTTTGTCCATTATATGCCGTGTCTCATGCTCTACCTCAATATATATTTCTCTCTTCTTACAAAAAATCATTGTGCATGTTAACTAGAAGTCATTATGTTTCCAACCACGTTCATTTGTGACTGTGTACAATTCCACTATGAAGTTAGCAAGACAATATTGTTTGTTTGAGCACCTTCTTGTGAACCTAGTTGCAACTATTCCACTAAAGGGAGATGGGGACAAGGCGATTCCTTATTATTGTGCTATGCATGGCTTAACCATGTAGTTTATTAGATCTCTCTACCTAAGAACAATATGCTAGCCCTCTCCAAGGAAAGGATTTCATATATGGATGATGATTATCGGTAGTAATTCAACCAAAGCTAGATAGAAAATGAATGTAGGAAATCATGGTTAAAAGGATGTAGTGCTAGCTTACATTAATGTCCAGATTCATAAGTCTTAATAAATGGGGTTTAGGTGTCACTATCATGACACATGATATAAACAGGCTAGAGATCTTTCATTATTGCCAAATATTGGAAGCTCGTTAGTTACCCATAGTTGATGTTCCATGTTGATGCATACATCAAGAAAAGAATGACACATGCACACACATATAAAGAGATCAACATCAGAACTTTTATTGCCATAATCTTGAATTTATAATTGTTGTTGTGGGCACAGGAGTGCCACAGAGATAACAATCCAAACATTGCTTCATGTCGCCCTTTGGAACCCCAAAATGCTAAGGGTATGTGTACATTCATAACATAAAGAACAATTGGGCTAAAGCCTTATCATCTTTTGCCAAAGATTGGAATCCCACTAGTTTCCTAAAGTTGATGTCCCATTTTGAAGCTTACAACAAGAAAGGAGACAACTTTTAGTCTTGTCATATTGAATTTACATACTTATCATGTGCATGAGAGGCATGTAGAGAAACAACCATCTACTTGCTACTTGAGATCATCCTTTGTAAATAGACCTCTAAAACAATAAGCATATGTGTACACTTGTCAACACTTGGTACACTTCATGGGAGTTAGTATCTATGACAAGCAAACATACTTTGAGAACGCCGCATAAAGTAAGCACACATCCTACACGTTATAATGCATCAGTAACATATGTAGGTGTGATATCGTCAATGTACGACCTCATTTTTAGCATCAAGTTAGGGTAGGGGAACCATGAAATACAATGTCAACCATATATGGTCATGCACCATGAAAACAAGAGTGATGGGGATACCATGCACCATCCATTTTCATTTTTGGATCAAATACAAAGTCAAACATACTATGGTCTCTTCTATTAAGTAATCCTAAATTCTCTATGCTCGTCAAGTCAACACCCCTCATGATCAAGATGTGACTTATAAGCACTATTAAATTCACATGAGCAATGCTCTAATTTTTCTCTAGATTTCTCCATTCTCATAGATGATAATGCAGTTTTCAGGGATTTGATGATGGCATATAACTATTGCTATATCTACCATTGTACCAATATTGCATCCATCTCCTTATGACAAGATTCACACAAACTATCAACATGTTGAGTTTTATGACATATTTCTAAGCAAGTAAAATTCACACTATTATTCATCTTTCTTATTATGATTATGAGGATTATGGGCCATTGCCCAATTTGTAGTATACAAGAGAGAGTTTGATGCTATATTGATGTCCATGCAATGCGTGAAATCAAGTAGCCTATAAAACTTGATATCATTAACAATGGTAATGTATCTTCATCCCATAACGCGAACACCAAGCTTAACATATATAATTTTCATGCATACTTAAAATTGTGATTGTGAGTTGTCATTAACACATGGATATTCATGCCATCTCTTGACTTGATTGGTTTTACATGATAAAGTCACTCAAAAGAAAGGTTTGTGGGTGCTAAATGATGAAGGATGAAAGTGTCCTACCTTACATGAGGCATGATATACCATTAATCATTTGCATTGACTTTTTCAAATATTTGTTGCTTTGCATCAATGGATACACTCCTTAATAATGCTAATAGTAAGAAAAATAATAATGTAGAGTCATGCCAATGGAAGGTCAAGGATATTCAAAAACGAGGTCATGAAAGTTGAAGACCAATGGTTATGAGAATGAAAGTGGCAGGTTATGCAAACGAAGGCTCCATAAAATGAAACCTCAAAGCTCATGGCAATGCCTTGTCAAGGTTTGTGATAATGAAACCTCTCAAGGAATAGCTATAAAAAAGAGGGTTGCTCCAAAGAAATGATGGTTAAAAGGATCAAGACCAAGAAATTCATCGAAATACATTTGGGTTATAACATATAGGACCACAACTTTCTTCATGCACAAGGAAAATGAAAAGCATTATATTGGTGCATCAATGGAAAACTCTTACTTTTGTAAACACCTCTCTACAAGAATGTTCTTTTATAAACAATGAAAATGGATGCATAGATTTGACTAGCTAGTTTTCTTAAGGAATACATTGAACATATTTAGAATCTGCCTCATTTTGGATTTCACCTTTAGTTGGCTACTTTATCTTGACATACAAACATGCATTGGAGTGAACTCCTTTTTGGTTCCAACTTTAGATGTCTACTCTATTTCAATATAGTGCTTGGTTTAGATTTAAATGTATTTCTGAGCAAAATGCCTTGTCATAAATTTATTTAACCTTATTTTGGCATTCTCAAGGCACAATAGAAATAAAGTCACAAAGTTTAGCTCTCTTGGAAATTCTCTCTTTTTATAATGCATAACCTTTTCACTATTATTATTTGGTTGTTGGGACATCATCCAATAAGCTTGAAGGCCAATACTCAACTTGTTGGCATGTTTTGTCTCTTTTACATTAGACAAAGCCTTTAGGTTTTACATAGTTAGTACATAAATTTTTGCCTCATGGTGAATTTAGAGGTAATAAATTCATGTTTTTTTAATGCAAATAACCAAAGATACTATCATGTAATAATATCTGCATCATCTACCAAGGATAAGCTAAATGGGAAAGTTTGTGCCTAAACATTAAGATATGTGAGACCTCTAGTTCTTCCAATCAGTTATGGAAAAGATTCATATTTTGATGTTAGATTTGGATTTCTTGCCTATATGGTTTTCATACATGGATGAGAAACTATCAAATAATAGAGAGGTTTTTAGGTATTTAGGGTGCCCTCTTGAGATAAGGATCATCATGAAGTAGCATTTCAAGAGGTCAATTTATAGAGTTAGGGGGGAAATTCATAAAGAGATGCATATGCCATTGAGTTTTGCCATGAGATTGATATATAGCCAAAATTATCCTAGTTTCGTTGACCATTTTTATTGGATAAAACTTCATCTCTCATATCAAAAGAGGAGTTATAGACAATTTGGTTGCAACATTGTCCTTTTATCAACAAGATTCTAGCACTCAATAAGCAAAGACTGTCACTAGCCATATAATATGGGGGTTAGATGTAGTTGTAGTTGTGTCCTATATTAGGAAGTAAGTTTTGAGGTGTGCTAGAAATATATGAGCTATTGCATGAGGATGGACTCTTGCATAGGCCACAACATGAAGCATGAGTATAGGGAGCCGACTATGTAAACTATCAGTATAACTAGAACAACGGAGGAGGGGGGGGCTAAGATAACTAGGTGAAGAAGAAATAGGATGAAGGTCCTTGATCCTCGAAAGTGCTACTCTTTGAGCCAATGATATGTTTCTAGAGGGAGCATCCAACATTTTTAAAAAGATGGACTCGATCAAGAAGGTGTGATCATTAAATGCTTCTAATACTTCAAAGGTATCATATGGACAATGAGGGAGCCACTGACCACTTCCTAATGACTTGCAAACATCATTCACCCTCATTCTTGCTCATAACCTTTGATGATGGATCAATGAGTGGACTTTTAGTCCACTTCTTGTACTCGTCCATTAGAGTTTGACATATAGAACATCATCCATTTTTGACATTTCTTACGTAAGGTCACGTAGTGGATGGTCTTCAAGTAAGAAGCATTGATGTCAAAGGTAACTATTCTTCTTTAGGATTAAAAAAAAAACCAATATTGGCCAACCCTCACTACATGGTAAACAACCCTTGTAGCCCTTGGTAGATAGACCTACATAGGATTAATCACTTTATTTAATGTATCATGAGCTCAAATACAAACTTAAAGTCCATAGAAACCAAATGAAAGTCATATATACTTGAGAAGACTAGTCCAAGTTATGATACTGCAAAATTCAAAGGTTTGCTCACATTTGGGTTTAGACACATTGACCACATCTATCCTATTCCAAAAAATGTGTGGGTTGTTAATAAGATATTGCAAATATATCTATATGTTTTTTACTTGGAATTTATGTTGAATCAATAAAGACAACATCAAGTTTTCTTTTTTAATGCAAAGGAAAGGGGGTAAGTTGCAATTTATCACCCCATTGGTCATGTCCACTAACTGGCCATGCTTGTATTCTTGAAGTTGTGTTGTGTATAATGCATCTCTCAAGTGCACCCATTAAGTAGTGTGTGGATGAGAGAGAGAGAGAGAGAGAGAGAGAGAGAGAGAGAGAGAGAGAGAGAGAGAGAGAGAGAGAGAGAGAGAGAGAGAGAGAGAGAGAGAGAGAGAGAGAGAGAGAGAGAGAGAGAGAGAGAGAGAGAGAGAGAGAGAGTGTGTGTGTGTGTGTGTGTGAGAGGAGGTCAAAGAGATATCAAGGGAGTGAAATTAAGAGATAAAGAGTGAGGCTTTGTGCATAGTTTAAAAAGGAAAATGGACTACAATCTCTAAAGCAATGTTTAAAATCCAAGCATCACTTGTGTGATGTTCTTCATTGCATATGTGACATGCCACTTCAAATATCGCTTAAGCAATGTTCAGTAGCGATGCTTGAAGCGATGTGTTTGGACATTGTTTATACGATGTGAGCCTACGACATTATGCATAAAAAATTATATTAGTGTATGGAGGTGACTACAATCAATAATAAGATTGAAGATGAACTCTAGGACATGATGCTAAAAGTGCAAAAGGAGGCACATAAGATATTAAAATAAGAAAAGGAGAAGATAAGGTATGATAGACACATCTTTTCTATGGTTAATGAAGCTACATTATAAAAGAAGAGTGAAGCTCATGGAGAACTAGGACTTCCTTATGGGTGGCGTAAAGAACCATAAGAGGAACAAGAGGATGAAGGCTACCAAGAATGTCTAAAGTCATATGGGTTAGAAACTAAACTAAAGCCAATATTTAAAAATCAAGGTTTCAAGTCAGTGTGACAGTATGGCACTTCACCAAAACAAGGGAATTACCAAGCAACCTTGGACTTTGGAGATGTACATGATGAAATTGAAGCACTGAGATAATTAGAATGTTTCAAGGGAACAACACTTTGGATCATAGACGAGGTCACATTAGCACAACACAAAGCATGACCAAGGGAGATCACCAAGATGAGAGTAGTTAGAAAAGAAGGTAGAATATTTCAAAAAGCATAAGCATTAGACTAATTTAAGGTCATCAACAAGGCTTTTGTCATTTAGAAGAGGCCAAAAGAAAAACACATACAAGTGTTCCAATAGATTTAGCTATGTTTGTAAGTTGGATAATAGAGAAACAAGGTTGGTTAATAAACAAGTTTACTCCCTTATACTAAGTCATGGTTAGAGAACATACTCTTATGCTATTGTTTTTCAAAGCTTTTGTCTATAGTAACCCTAGTAGCCTTAGGAGTTTGTGCTCATTCATGCCAATGGTACAATGAAGTGGATTGTATATGAATCTTGAGTTTGTCATTTTGTCCTATGCACCTTTTGAGGCATATGAGATGATGCACGCGTGCACGCGTGTGTGTGTCCAAAAATGATTTGAAGGCACAAAACTCTAAACTGATGTTATGGCCCAGATTTTGTAGAGGGGGAAACAACATTGAGTATACTCTAGCTCCATGGGTTCTAATGCAATAGGAAATCTTGAATATAAATAAGTGAATATGATCCACTCACATGTCTACAGGAAATGGAGAATTACTATGAAACTTATGCATTGCAAATGATGCCACCTTGTCTTCCCTTAAGACCCATGATTGGCATAACACTCTTATGGTGAAATTTCTTTGTTCATTCTTTCATACTGTTGCCTCACAAAAAACAAACAAGATACTATTATTATCACTTAGGTAAGTGATGATAAATTGTATTTTATGAAACCTAGAGGATGATTTTTTTTCACAACATAAATGAGTGATAGCAAGGAAGAGGATAACATCACATTAGAGGTCAAAGAGATTGGAATATTGGAGCCACAACATTTGAGCCTATCAATAGATGACAAGGACATTAATATAGATGATACTCAAGAAGTAGTTGGTCTTTTGGAGTTGGAGATAAAAATTTCTCTCCAAATGCTAGAGGCAATATATGACAACATCTCAATACATGAGCTCAAAAAAGAAATCATCAAGGATAATGTTGACATTGAATTGATTAATGATCATTTGATCAAAATTGCACATTATGAGATATACGTAGGTTCCTGTGGCTTTAGAAATGTAAGTAACTTGTTTAAATCAAATTGTTTACATTTTTTTTGTATACTTTCTAAGAAATGAGGGGGTGGTGAAGAGCCTTATGATGAATACCTTTAAAATAAATATGGCTTCAATGCTCATAGGAATCAATATTTCTTTTGTTTAAGTAGGCCACCCTACTGTGCAATATCCTCTACAACATCTTTCATTTGGCATTTTTTGCAATCTAGACTAGTTTTCATCATCCTCACCTCCTTGTTATGTCACCTAGCATTCTACAACTTTTGATTATTAGTTGTCATATTTTTCGAGGTGGTTACATTATTGTTGCATTTACTAGTTCTAGCCCCATCAATCGCTACCCAACTTTAGAGAGTTGTAGCAAAAAAGGAGATGCATGCTTGATGATTTTTGGTAAAGATTAGTAAGAGGAGAGTGTTTTACAACCATTCCAAGGTGTTGGTGGGACAAGAATCGATATCTTTCTTCTTATTTCTCTCTTGTGGACTCTGTAAACATTATTTTATATAGTAGATTAGAAATAGTACATCATATTAGTTGCTAGGGCTTGCAAAAATCAATCATTTTGGAAATGGAATTGCTTATTGAAGCATTCCATTGATCAAAACCTCCAATTTTCTCCTCGTTTTGGGTCATCAAATCATTGAAGGTTTGGAGTAGACATTATGAAAATTGAATTCAAACATGTAAGTTTGATTTTACAATCAGTGAAAGCATTAAATTTAGCATCTATTCTTCAAGCAAATGCATACTACATATTAGGATGTATAGACAATAGGTTTATAGGTCTGAACTACTTCAATTTGATGGTGAATTGAAGGTGCAATGGTTAGAGAAATGATCTAAGATGTTGGACAATTAGGGGGCTAGGATTGAGATTCATGCAAATTCCTCATTGATTGTAATGTGGCAATAGTGAGAGACCATGGATACATTTCTCAATGTCATGTTGGTCAACATTGGAATGGTCATAGTGCAAGTTTGGAGAGTTGTAGCAACAAAAGGAGATGCATGCTCACTGATTTTTCACGATGAATAGCAAGAGGAAATATTTTTGTAGCCATCCCGAGGTGTTGGACAAAATAAAAAATCAATCTATTTCTTCTCCTTTGTCTCTCTCTCTCCAACTATGCAAGCTCTGTTTTATAATAGATCAAAATGAGAGTGCTTGTTGATGCTTACATGATATTGATGGCTAGGTTTTGAAAAAATCAATAATCCCCCCCTTGTTTTGGGTTTCCAAAGCATTGAAGTTTCGTGTTAGACATTAGGGAAAATGTATTCAAACATGTAGATTTGATTTTTTAGCCACTAGAATAATTAAATTCATACCAAATGTTAGGGTTTATGGATAGCAAGTTCACATGTTTGAATTATTTCAATTTAAAAGTGAATTGAAGGTGCATTAGTCATGGGAAACCTCTAAGATTGTTGAATAACTAGGACTAATGCCTCATTTTTGACAAATTAGATTGGTATGGGACTAAGTTTTATGTGAATTCCTAATTGATTAGAGTGTGACAGTAGTGAGAGACATGGATGCATTTTTCAATGTCATGTTTTCAACATTGGAGTGATTGTACTTCTGCATGCTTAAGGCACATTGGTTTGAGTGTGTGATTGAGATGGACTCAAAGCTTGTTGGCCAAGGTTGGTGAAAGCAATTCAGCACATTGCAATTAGATCAAATTTGGTCTATTGGAGAGACATGCACATGAGAAACCATTCCAAAAAGAGTGTTACTGACCTGCATTAGCCATGTTGATTGCATAGGTAGGCCAAAAGTGATTTGCATAATGTCTCATCTTCGTACTTAAAGAAATAATATAAAAAGCACTTACTTTGAAGGACAATTTGGTGTCATCTACTATACAAGAGTGGTCCAAGTCTTAGGTTATTTGTGCCATTTGTTTTTTTTGCTAAATTAAATAGTGTATGTGCTATAAGTTTATGTTCCTTGCCCTATAGATTAGATTTATAGGCTTGTTTGAGGATCTATATGCGATGGTCATCACACTCTCACTATTTTCAATACTCTATCTTTTAGCTTCTTATACTCACTTTCATTCATTTATAACATTCATTCATTTTAGAGTTCTCCTTTTTCTATGTTTTTATTGTGTGTTTTTGTGTTTATTGTATTATTGTCTAAGCTATTGTGTTTTAGTCATGCTTGTACATTGGGTGTTTTCTCTCAAGATCGCTCTCTTTTAACATTCATTGATCAATTCAACTCTAGAAGCCAAACTTTAATGAATGTGAAAATACTATATATTATTTTATCTGTGCGTTATAGTAGGAGACTCATGTTGTTCAGGACTTGCTTATGACTCTAGCTAGTCCCAAACTCTTGCTCTAACTATACAATGAGAAACTTCTTTAACAATGTATCCCAATCCCTATATCTCATTTGGCAATGATACAAATATTACTAGTAGAATTAGGTTCATGTTATATAAATAAGCTTGGATTTATACTTACATCTAAGCTAGCTAAACATGTAGCATGTATAGGTCAAAAATTGAGAGAGAGAGAGAGAGAGAGATGAGAGAGAGAGAGAGAGAGAGAGAGAGAGAGAGAGAGAGAGAGAGAGAGAGAGAGAGAGAGAGAGAGAGAGAGAGAGAGAGAGAGAGAGAGAGAGAGAGTAACATTAGAGAGTCATGTGGGTACAAAATGAATAGTACCCTTATTCTTTGTTATGTTCACTTATTGATATATACATTGTCTACATATACAAGGGGTGCCTACCCTCGAATATAGACCATTGGACTTTACCCTAACATCCTCCCATGTAAAGGCCAATGCGCACCTTTATGGGGTTATAAAAAGAAAGTTAAGATACTATCCAATTCCTATTAGCACTCTGCAATGTGCAAAGTGCTTAGAATGATCGTGAGAAGATCTACATGGTTATAATCTATATGGAACTTGACAAGCTCAATGCAGTTGTCCTCAAACAAGCACCTCCTTTATGGACTGATACTTCATCTACTTTTAAACAAGGGATCCCTTGCAAATGTTTCACACATGATTACCAAAGATCACTCTATAACCATAATCATCGAGCAGTCCTGTATTGATCAATTTTTTTGTCAAGTTTAGAACACGCCATCCATTCTACAAGACAAAAGAAGAACCATTTCACAATGACAATGGCATATCCCAATGCCAACAATGATGCATGCATAGTTGTTTCCAAGACAAAAACATAATCTCTTTCCAACGTTATAAGTAGAGAACCACTTCCTATGTGGAGTAATATGAAATGATACTCCACAATCCATGAGCTAGTTTTGAGACATGCTATAATCCATCACAACCAAGAATGTGTCACCAAAAGAGGATACAAACAAAGCATCACCACCATTGCTACCACATGTATTACTTTTCTCAATCTTTGCTTTGCTTTTCTCTTTGCTATAATCATTTTCCTTCTTTCCTTTTTGCTTGTTCTCTCATTTGAGTCTGTCCTTTTTTATGTATCCTTTCTTATTAAGAAGTAGCATTCCATATCCTTTTTGCTACATGACTTGATTTTTGACTTGCCTCTCTCATGAGAGTTCCCCTTGGCATTTGACCTTCCTCTCACCATAAGTGCACTAGAGCTCTTTGACCTTATATTGTTCATCTCCTCAATGAGCAAATTGCTCTCCACATTAGCACTCGTAAGACCACTTGTGATTGTAGAATTATAAATGGTAGTCGTGAAAGTATCCTCATTCTCAAGCAAGGTGACTAACAAAAACAGGGCCTTCACTGAATCATGAAAGACACACTTCTTTGATGTTAGTTGATTGAAAATAGTGTTGAACTAATGAATATAATTAGACATCAAAGCCCCCTCCATTGTATAGAGATCAATGGGTTTTTTGAGCTAATAAATATGTGAGGTTGCACTTTATTTTTTTAGATAAGTCAACAGTTTTTTCATACACCATATGCACATGGCATGTCTTTCATGAAAGGGAAGTGGAACCTAAGAGGAAGAAGCTTGGCGGTGAGAGCTATGGCAGATGGAGAGTAAGAGCCAAGAGAGAGAGAGACTCAAAAGTGGGATCTCCAACAACCATAATGTGTGGCTGGACCTTCCTTTATTCAAACTGTCACTAAAAGAATAAAGAATAAGTGACTATGACTTGCGCCTGCCACTTGCAGTATACACTGGTGGGTACTGTCAGTGTAGTAATACACGGGCAGCTAGGCGGAGGCACCTTTACCCCAACAACCTCCCACTTAAAGGCGAATCTGCCCCAATGAGAGAGAAAAAGGAAAAGACAGTACAACATGTACACATGTACAACAGGTTGAGGAAAAAGACGTCATCTCATCCAATGCCCATCAATCTCTTGAGGAAGGCAAAGCGCTCGGTAGTGAGGCTCTTCGTGAGCAAGTCTGCAGGATTCTGCTCAGTCGGAATCTTGACAAGGTCAACGGGCGTGTCCTCAACGACCTTGCAAATGAAGTGATACCTCATCTCAATATGTTTCGTCTTCGCATGGAAGACCGGATTCTTGGCCAACTGAATGGCACTCATAGAATCTGAATGCAGTGTAGGCATAACATTTGTCATACCAAGGTCAGCAGTCAAGCGGCCTAACCAGATAGCCTCCTTGCAAGCCTCTATGGCTGTAATATACTTGGCCTCTGTAGTAGAAAGGGCCATACACTTCTACGCCCTGGACATCCAAGAGATAGCCCCTCCAGCATAAGTGAACACATAGCTAAAATTGGACTTCCTACTATCTGGATGTCTTGCATAATCAGAGTCAGTGTACCCCACGGCTCCTGTATCCTGGCTGCCATAACAAAGACACATATTTGCTGTGCCTTGCAGGTACCTCATGATACGGCATCCCAATGTTTCTTTCCAGGTGTAGCCATATAACATGCCACAACCCCAACTGCAAAAGCTATATCTGGATGGGTGGCTATCATGGCATACATAAGACTGCCAATGGCTGATGCCTAGGGAATCTTGGCCATCTCGGCCCTCTGCTCATCTGTCTATAGACAATCGGCCCTGTGAAACCTTCACATGTCTCTCCTACATCTCCATAGCCAATGAAAATGCATTTAACACTTTTAGGATCCAGCTTATTGCGTTTGTCCTTGGGCACATGGCAGAATGCCTCACATCTAAAGACACACAAATGATCATAAGAGGGGCCTTGCCTGGCCATACCTCCTGTGTACCTGAAAGTCAATGCCACTGCTAGGCGACTTGTTAATGATATGCACTGTAGTAGTAATTGCCTCAGCCTAAAAGTGCTGTAGTAAGCCAGCTTGGCTAAGCATGCTATGGACCCTTTCCTGAATGGTCCTATTCATGCGTTCAGCCATACCATTCTGGGGTGGGGTGTAAGGGGCGGTCAACTGATGCTTAATACCCCGCTCATCACAAAATTGCTCAAAAGCACGTGATACATACTCACCCCCATTATCTGACCTTAGGCATTTGAGCCTTTTCCCAGACTGGTTCTCTGCTAATGCAAGCCAATGCTGAAATGTGTCTAAGACATCGGATTTTCTCTTTATGGGATAAGCCCAAACCTTACATGAGTAATCATCTATGAAATTAACAAAGTACTTTGCCCCACCAAGTGACTTACAGGGCATGGACCCACATACATCTGAGTGCGCAAGAGCCAAGGGCTCACCCATGCATTTCTTACCAAATTTTTTATGTGTATTTCTAGTCTTCCTGCCATACAAACAATGATCACAAGAATCAAAATGCAAAGAATCAAAAGAGGCGGAAGATACTGCAAAGCACGGAGCATTTTCATTCCTTTAAGAGACATATGCCCCAAATGAGCATGCCAAAGGGATACATGGGGAATAGAACTCACAGACAAAAGATGATCCAATGTAGCTCCTGATACAAGTAAGGGATAGAGGCAGCCAAACTTGGCATCTCTTGCAAGTGCAAGCCTGTCTCATAAGTAATCTTCCATGCAGAGTCTCCAAAAGACACAAAATACCTTGCATCATCAACGCAAGTACATGGCGTACATCATGCAAAACAAAAGAACTGCCAGAAGGAAACTACAACCTAACATCTCCAATGCCAACAATGTCAAGAGACATGTCATCACCAAGACGTACAGAACCAGACATGGTACGATAGGTATAAAACCAATCTCTATAGGGTGTCACATGAAAGGATGCACCTGAATCCAAGAGCCAGCACTGCGCATACATAGAATGTATCTCAGAAGTTTGTAAGTCATCGCATGAAGAAGTTGCAAGTATGTAATCATCATATGAATCAGGGGCCTGCATGACATTAACCTCTTCTATCTTCACACTGGACTTTGCAGGTACAATATTGCGCTCAGAAGACTTTTCCTGCACTTTTTCTTTTCCGTTTTCATTGCGCTTATCAACGCACATGGCACTACGGCCTAATATGTCCTGCTTTCCACAATAATGACACGTAAGACCAGACTCCCGTCCACGGGACTTACTGCAACCACGTGATTTGGACCTGGACTTATGAGAGTCCTTGCCCTTATGATCATTATCATGCCTGCCATGTCTGCCATCTCTAACGGTCAATGCATGTGAAGAGCGGGAAGCATCATTGTTTATCCTGTTGATTTTCTCAGTCAATAAAGCACTCTCAACATCTTTGATTTTCAGCCCATCAAGCTTGTTTGTGCATATAGCAGTACGAAATACATCCCATGATTCAGGCAAGGTGCCAAGTAGAAACAATGGGGGCAAGTTGTCTTTGAACTCAATACCCTGTGACAACAGACTTTTCATGATAGCATGAAACTAACTGAAATGAGATGAAAGGGAGGTCCCCTCCTTCATGCAAAGGTCCATTAACTGCTTCAGCCAATACATCTGTGAAGTAGGACTCTGCTGCGCATAGAGCTCCTGAATCTTCTCCCATAAATCCCATGCACTCTGATTCTCATCTTCAACAATATTATGATGGTATCCAAACATCATCATCCATGTCCTTAGGTTTAACACCCTTGAAACACAAGGGTTTAATCTACAAATTCTGCACCAAAACCTGCCATATTTGGGACTTCCAATACCCATAGTTGGTACCATCAAACTTGGCAATGTTAAAGAGAGCCGTGTCTTTTAGATGACCAGCCATACTGTCCCAAATCAATGCAAAAAAGAAAAATTGCAGGTTGCTGTAATCAACAGAAAATGCACTAAAACCATTGCTAAAACTGGCCGAAAGAGTGGATTTCACCAAGAGAAGCACCTTCCACCAAATATGACCAAGATAACATCAAATAGTAAGCATTACCCTCATAGAAGTGCTCAAAATCTGCAGATTTCAGCTTGCTGTAATAAATGACATCAGTATGTAAAACTGTCCCAAAATGAAGCAATCACTGATACATATGTCATTGTAACTTCCAGGTAGCAAAATACATCCAATAGTGAGTTTCCAGGGGCAAAAAGGTACCAAGAACTTTCAAATCAACCACCTGTCAGGCAAGAGATATCTCATAGGTCTAGAAGTCATGCATGTAATGGGTCTCGGGGTAAGAGAAGAGACCAAGCACAAGCACAACTAATAGAGCAAGAAGCTCAATATATAACCATCCAAGATGCATACAAAACTGACAAACCTGTGATAGAGATAGGTGCCTGCCCCAATAGGTGTATCAAATCAGTTCACTACAGACAAACTATAGACATAAAGCCCTCAAGAGAGCAAATGCATGTGACTGTCCCACAAGCTCAAGCTCATCTGTAAATAAGACTCTATGTACATCCGAATATACCAAGGGGCTCCTATTGGAAGTGAAGTCACATGCAAAGAGAGCATGCAATGCTCCAATACATCAAATACATAGCATCAGACATGCAAATCCTAGTAGGGTACATTCGGAGCATAAATCCCAAGCTATCTCAAACCCGTAAAGCATAAGCCTAAAAGCATTCAAAGAGCATGTAACTGACAACCAAATGTAATGCTCAGTAGATCCAAAATGCTCAAATACATCTGAAGACGAAGCTCCAAGTAACTGTCAAGCATGGGCAAACCAAGTGGCATCCATATCTAACCAAAGCATAAATGCAAGAGGCCTAAATGTCAAGCAGTGACAATAGGCATAAACCGGTCCAAAGCATGCCAACTGAAGCCAAATGCCAGTGATGATGACTAAGGTGGAGCCTATTCTAAGCTCAAAAGCATTCCGGACCTAAGAAGAAGCATTTGACAACCTCCAAATACATCGGTATGATCATTCAAATCTCCAGTAAAAACCCCCTATCCATGAATCAATGCATACACCAAATAAATGAGCTTCAATCCACTATATTACAGCAAGCAATTTACTGTTAAATGAAGCTCAAGTGGTGCTTAGATTTTCTCCAAATTAGTCCCAAAGCATAGACATAGCATCCCATAACATCCGAGCATCACCTAGTATCACCGAGCATCAAACGAACAATGCTAAGAAGCATCAAACAGTAAATGTCAAGTGCTGCCTTGTTTTGATAGTCCTGGGACTGTGTATACAGCAAAGGGCTGAAGGGGGAATCACTTGAATTGATCACCGGGAGCCAAGCACTGATGCCGAGGAGTCGAACAATGCTCGGGAAGGTTGCAAAGAGTGCCGGGAAGCTGAGGAAGAGCAGAGAAATGCCGGGAGCAGGTCAGCCCAACCCCCTAAAAATGCGCCAAAAATTATGCTGGCTGTTCCTAGGGGCTGGGGGATCTGCAACAGTCCTCAGGGACACTTGGCAATGTCGAGGGCTCCAATGCAGCCCGGGAAGAAGCCGATGAAGGTCCGGAAGCTCGGGGAGGAGGTGTGAGATCAAAACATACCTGCAAATGAAGGTGCCATGGCTGCCATTGAAGCTCAGGTTGAAGCTCTTCAAATCCAGGCTGAAGAGAATGCCAGGCAAGCTCCAATGCCTTTGCTCTAATACCAGTTGAAAGGGAAGTGGAACCCAGGAGGAAGAAGCTTGGCATTGAGAGCTATGGCGGATGGAGAGCAAGAGCCAAGAGAGAGAGAGACTCAAAAGTGGGAACTCCAACAACCACAATGTGTGGATGGGCCTTCCTTTATTCAAACTGTCACTAAAAGAAAAAATAATAAGTGACTGTGATGGGCGCCCACCACTTGCAGTGTAGAGTGGCGGGTACTATTAGTGTAGTAATACACGAGTGGCTAGGTGGAGGCGCCTTTACCCCAACATTTCACATTAAAATACATGCGACTTTTGGAGTATCAACATAATAGTAGAGTATGCTAGCTCATGCAATTCCTCCCACACATTTGGATCCATGTCCTCTGGCTTAATCCCACTATATTTGATCGGCTTCACTTACTTCTTGTGGATCAACACATTGTCCATTTCCCCTTTCCAATATGAAAAGTTTGTACCATCAAGCTTTTCAATGTTGAACAATGTATTCTTTGAACTTGATGAAGAAGCCACAATGACAAAAGAATGTCTAAAGACCAAAGATAATAATGTTGCAATCTTAAAATAGACTAAGGAGTATAAGCAGAGTGCCCCACAAAGGTAAATAATGACTATCCAAATATCAAACCAGCATAAAACTGATGTAAAAATGATATTTTGGCACTTCCAAAAGCATATCAATTTTCTACAAGCTATGCCAAGTATTTTGGCTATCTTCTGAGCATAAAACAACCATCGAAGACGAAGTACATAAAAATTACATTCATAAATCAATTTCAACTTGTATAGTCTTTGCAAACTAAAAATCAACCATCATGAGATGAAAGATCCTCCAAAACTAAAAGTTAATCAAAATTTGTGTGCAATCCAAACCCGTTGGAGTAATTTGGGAGCCTCCAAATGGAAACTAGTCATTGTTGACGAATATTTGAACCTTATAAAAAGGCTTTTGTAATAAAATGAATGCCCTATAGGTTCTAGATAATGAAAAAACATGGGAAATGGTAGTAAGAATCTTGAATAACCAAAAAGAATCAACATATGGTATTTTTACTATAAATAGCCTTCTCAATAGATAGAGTGCTCTAGGAATGTGAGCTAGATAGAGAGAGAGAGAGAGAGAGAGAGAGAGAGAGAGAGAGAGAGAGAGAGAGAGAGAGAGAGAGAGAGAGAGAGAGAGAGAGAGAGAGAGAGAGAGAGAGAGAGAGAGAGAGAGAGAGAGAGAGAGAGAGAGAGAGAGAGAGAGAAGAAAGAAAGAAAGTTATATTAACGTCTTCTAAAGACCAAAACTGGCCTATGAGACAAACTGTGATACAATTGATGAGGTCCAGCTATCCAAAATAAAAGTGCTGAATGAAAAGCTAAAAACTGGAAACTGAAAATACGGTGCTATGAGTGTGATAAGTGTCGTGTATGTGTATGTGCGTATGTAGCTCTGGTACTCCAGATAATGGCTACAAAAGGGGAACAAATGTCGGCTGTGATAGGCGAACAACTGTCGGCTGTGATAAAGTGGTGCGATGTGTATATGTAACAGATGTAGGGAGATATACTATCCTGGGATGTAGTAGCAGTCGTCCAAGTCGTTAATAGCAGGTGATCCCTCCTGGATGTAGGATGTGGTACATCGGCGGTGGAGAAAGAGCAAACTGGAGATCTGAGATCCAATGTGTCGAGTGTCGTCGGATCTCAGTCTGCTGTCGATGTAGATCAAGAATCCTCCGGATCTCCTGTCGGTGTGGCTGTGGGGTCCGAAACCCACGGATCCTCGTGCGGCGTCGGGTACGCTGGTCCTCAGCCTGCTGTAGTGTGAGCCCGGAGGTCTGGCTGGAGGCTAGTACAGTAGCTCTCACTCAGTCTGTCTGAAAGAACTGTGTAATAGTCGTCTGGGTGGGCCCCTCTCTGACTGGGACCCGCTGTGTGCTCTGCTCTCTGATGTGCTATGCCTCTCCCAGAAAACGGCCAAATGATCTCTGATCCATATCAGTCATACATCCCTGGAGTGAGCTGCTCAATGTGTATCTAGATCTCAACTCTGAGTATGCCGGGCATCTGAGAACAAAATGCTTCTCACTCTCCACCTCTGATTTGCAAAGGGGGCATATCCTCTCCTCCCGCGGGATGCCACTGGCTCTGCCACTCTCAATCATAAGCTGATGTGATGATACCTTGAGCTGTCCAATAAGAACTCTCAATCGATGTGGCATATAGATCTGCATATATCTCGGAATCTCTATGAATCCCTGCTCTGATATCCTCAAGAACTGTGTATAATAATGTGCCATCTTCGATGGCAGTGGCTGTGCAGGGCTGACCCATGTCCTCTGTATATGAATATGCCATATCTCCTGTCTGACGACTCTGTTCCTCTCAGAGAGAGAGAGGGTGTAAGTGGGAGCCTGAGTATCATATAGAAGAGGTGGGAGTCTATCAATGTCCAGCCCATGTCTGTCAAACCAAGCTCTAGTCTGTGCATACCATGATGTGGTATCCCCCGCTCGAGCCATCTCCTGAGATGCCATATATGCTCTATATGAAATGCGATCTCTGTCCATATCCTGAAATCTGTGTAGGAAGCAGACTGTCTGAAATAATGCCTCGACTAGTATGGGCGGTGTGGCAAGCTCTGCTCGCACAATGCCATGTGGGACTGAGGCCTTGCTGCGAATCAATCTAGATATCATGATCACTTGAGGTCTCTCCATCAATGTCCATACATAATCGGCAAGGCCCGGCCCCCATATAGCTGCTCCATACATCAATGTTGGAGTGACTAGAGTATCAAAGAGAGAGAGAGAGAGAGAGAGAGAGAGAGAGAGAGAGAGAGAGAGAGAGAGAGAGAGAGCTGTTGCTTGGACTACCCCCTATATAGGACTATAGTTACCATCTCTAGTAGTTAATGCTCCTAGCTGGTTAAACTCTTGCCACCCCAACTAGCTAGCTATAAGCTTTTGCCATGCTAGTTGGATACCTAGCAGCTCTTATGGGGTACCTAGAATCTCTTGTTGTCTTGTTGGCCATACCATCCACACATCACCAAACTTGTGTTCACATGGAGGTTATAATGTAAATTGCATTATGGTGTTAGGAATAGTTTGTAGTACATGCACAATGTTGTCTAAAATCCATGACTCTCTAGAACCATGAAAACTCATCTGGATTGCCTTCCATATTTGATGACGCATTGATGGAACCTTTTTGAAACTAAGGCATATAGTTCTTACTTTTTATGCATAGGAAAAAGAGACATGATAATTTTCCAATAACAAGGGGCTATCAATATATCCTAGATAAATTGTCATATTAATCAATGCAATTTGCCAAAGGATGACCTATATCCCATCTCAATTCACTTACAAATTGGGATATGCCTAATGATGGAATCATCTAGGCCTTCAAGCCATGAAGGCATAAAGAATATCCAAGTTGATATTCAAAATACTCAAAACATAGCATAAATATACAACATACTTTTCTAACAATTCAATCAAATATTCTTTATTGGGGTCCTCCTAGGCGGTACCTATCTTATGTTTCCTTACATGGTATACTCTTGGGGTCTTCCTTAGGAATGTTTGGAGCTTTTTTAGTGTGCCCTTTGCACTCTCCTTAGCATGGTATCCTCTTGAGGTCTTCCTTGGGGATGCTTGGAGCTTTTGTAGTGTGCCCTTTGCGCTCTCCTTGGCTCCTTTGGACCTTTCCTGCTTGGTATCCTTGAGGGCCTTTCCTGCCTTGGATTTTCCCTTATCAAATCTAAATATTTAGCAATATTCACATGTTTGCTCATAAGAATATTCATTGCTTTGGTCCTTACAAGCCAAATATAGTCTCCTTTGCATCAATCTAATGTAAACTACACATATGAGGTTGTGCATATTAAAAACAATAAAAATAAAATTTCAACACTAGGTAGATTGGTTACAATCATCCTTCACTACTCTATGGATCTAAATTTGAGATTAAGCATTACAATACCGTAGTATGAGCTCCATGGACAAACAACCAAGATTAGGCTACCAAAAGAATTCAAAACATTTAATAACATGTACTTATTGGAAAAACTTACCCTTGATAACATGGTAGTATCAAATAATAAACTTTCTTCACATATATTTTCTGGCAAGAGAAAGTGAATGTTGCTTGATGAGACAACAAATATTCATTCTTTGCAATATTAAAAGAAATTTTAATAATATATATAAATATAGTAAGTCTTTCCAATGTTTACAAAGACCAACTATATAATAAATCAACTTGCAAGCAAGCTCTAAATCATGTCTAACAAGAAGCAATAAGGGACAAAGGAGGAAAGATTAAGGTACCTTAATATAACTTTAAATTAGAGATTTCTCATGTTTAGTACATTTTAATATGTGCAAGTGTAGCGGTGATATATTTGTACACATATGTGACTTTAATTACTTGGAAAAGAAGGTAATTATTTAAGCAACACAACAATTTTTACCTATACGATAATAATAAGTATCTAAAGAAAAACTATTTTAATAAGCCAAAATTGAAGATACAAGGCAAACACTAATAAAAATATAAAAATTGTTTATATAAATTTTTTATCTATAGAACTTCATCATTTTAAGTCCATAAATGAACTCAAAAGGATCGTTTTGATCAGTCTAAGTATAAACATGATCTCATTTCAAGCTTTGGAGTGAAAGTCATAGTAGTGAGCCAAAATTTGAGAGGCAATATAGATACTAGTAGAAATAAGAAAATTATTGATGCAAAATATTTTGGGTGGGAAATTTGATCATTTTAAGATTATAAAGGAGCTCAAAGGTGTGTTATGATTATTTTGAGTACAAACATAACCCCGCTCCAAGCTATAGAGTGAAAGTTATGGCAGTCTAGGGTAGAACCTGTGGCAAACATATAGGACCAATCTGACATGGAATTGGAGTAAATTGAATTGGTCTCATGTTTTTCATAGGGTTTACCTTAGACTATAGTACAAAATCTACCATAACTTTCACTCCAAAGCTTGGAATGGGGCCATGTTTGTACTCAACACAATTAGAGTCAACTTTTGAGCTCATCTATATAGCAGCCTTAAAATGATCAAATTCCTCACCCAAAAAATTTTGCATTAAGGTTTTACCTTTGGATCCTATCATGTGCTAGGATGCAATTTGATATACTTGGATTGCCTCCCAATGCATTGCAAGGTCTGGGTCAATTTTAGGCCCACATTTTACTAATTCATGCTATCCTTGGGTGGTTTTCTCAATCATTGAAGTACAAATGGAGGTCCAATAGGAGAAGAAGATAGCAGCCACACCATTAGGTTATAGAGAGCCCATAGAAAATCTAGACATTGGAAAGGAAATAGAAGTTGGTGTAACCTTAGAGGACTTTGGCATAGAGATTAATTATATCAAGGAAGAAATTGTTAGTGGTGGAGAGATTAATTATATTGATGAAGAAATTGTCAATGGAGAGGAATCCCCACCTAAGAAGTTTTTCTTCCTTTAGAAAGTTGGACAAAGTTGTTTCGTTGAAAATGCTAAAAAAATCTTCAATGCACTATTCATTGCTATATGTCACCTTATCTAACATGTTATACTTTCAAAAGGAATTTCAAAACTTTTGGGAAATATATGATACTTAAAAAGTTATTGCATAGTCCAAGACTTTTGTTCACTATCCATTTCAAAGAAGGGCCAATAGCCAAAAGAGGGTTACAAATAAAAAGCTACATAAGAATCTTGAAGATTACTAAGTAATATTGGACTATTTATTCCATAAATAGGAGTATGAGTTGTATGAATTGTATTTTAGATATGTGTGCTTCTTGGCCTACCAAGACAAGCCAATTATCCAACTAGACCTCTTAAATAGGAAGCTAGCCAAATAAATAGATCCTTATAAGTATATTGCATTTGGAGCATACGTTACAACTATTCCTAGTTTTAGGGTTTTTTCACATTTCCATCCTACCTTGTATAGTATTAACTAGAAAATAGTGGATGGTTAGGAAGGATGTTAGAGGATAGAGAATTTTGAAATTGAAATTTAATTGTGAAAGATTCCATTGTAGGTGCCACACCTTGTTAAGACTAAAGTAACAATTTGTTTGATGTGATGCTAGGAGTTTGCATGCATAGTTTGTATTTCTTATGTTTACTACGTAAGACTATTATATTCATTAGTATACACCATTAACAATTGTATTGGTATGTAGTGATATGCCTTTAAGCATTCCAAATTGAAAGAAATTGTGCTGTTTTGCACTCAGACCCCATGAAGACGGTTTTCCTCATTTATGTATACAGGGAGGTCCTAGAGAAGAAGAAGGTGGCACCCACACCATTTGGTCATATAGATCCATTAGAAGATCTAGACATTGGATAGGAGATAGGAGTTGATGCAAAAGCCTTAGAGGACCACATCATAGAAGTTAATCATATTGGAGAAGAAATTGTCAAATATGAGGAATCCCCAAGTGATAAGTTTTTTTCTTTCTTTACAAAGTTAGACGAGCTTGTTTCTTTGACAATGCCAATAAAATCTTCAATCCACCATTTAACACATAGCAAGTCTTCTTGTCAAACATGTTATACTTCAACAACAACTTGATTGGTGGTGCTAACTCTGGCTCTAGTATCAATGACTCTTCTTCTTATTGGGTCACATAGGGCTTCTATGAGGCGGATGAAAGAACACTTGATTCCCTCCCATAATGTGCTTACTTCTAGTTATTTTAAGGTTGGAGTTGGAATTAAATTGGGGATCACCCTTGTTGAGACTTTTGCGGAGTTGCTTTGCCTATTTCTACTTCAATTCCTTTGACCTAAGCTTTGAATTTTTTATAAAGAACTATATTTCCTTCCTACGAGGTTCTTAATGGGATCATTAATTGGTTAAGGCTACAATTGGAATGATTCTTGGATCTATTTCCTTGAACTAAATATACCTACTTCTCTTATTGTAGATATGTGCTAGAACAAAAGGTGCATTTCAAAGGTTGGTTTGAAACACAATTGCTTCAAGCCTTACCTCAAACAATTATGGCAAACTCTTAAACTACTATAAGAGTATTAGCACTAGAAATCTATAGCACTATATAGCTCTATAGTAGTCTATAGCTATAAGGATCCAGCGTTAGCATTCTATAGCTATAAGGACCCTAGCATTAGTAGTCTATAGCTACATTATATGAATGCACAAAAAAGGTTTGATTTGACACTAGATTGACAATAAGAATGTTGAAAACTGATTGATTATAAGGACATCCTATATGCACAAAAAATGACTACTTTGACACTTGATTGGCACTTAAGAAAGTTGAAAACAAGTTGAGTTCAAGAGGGGCACTTGTAGCATCAATCATTGACATTGAACATTATATTAGCTTGTTCACAATTAGTATATCTACTAGTGAGCATATATGTTAGCTAATGAATGATTAGTATATTTGCATGTTATAAATAATAAAGCCTAATAGTGTAAAGTTCTAAGTAATACATGCTAATTGTTAATAGTTAGCTATGTGATTGTTCTTAGTGAATGAATGGATGGAACCATGGTTGCACAACATGAGAGGGTGAAGATGCAAATAGGAATAATGACATCAAGAGACTAGTATTGAACTTTGATTTCACAGGTCATCCAATGATTCCTTGTTAGACTTAGTGTAAATGTGATTACTTGATAAGTCTAGCATGATTCATATTGAATCACAAATGGTCAATACCTTGCTAATGGGAACGAGCATTATGAGGACCAAAAAGCAATATGAAAATCCTCTAATCACAAACAAGTGGATAAGAATAAAGCAAGGGATGACACCTATAGCTCCATAATGTAGTTTGAGCAATTGTGCGATGCTAGCAACCTCACATTAGACTCAAAGAGAGCACAAGCCTTGAATTTGTGCCTAAAAAAGAAGGAAAAAATGTGATGCAAGCCTAGACACCATAGAGAAGTCATCTTTTTCAAACCTTAAGGATCGCTTTATCATGCGCTTCATGAAGGCCAAATATGGTGACAATCTCACAGTAAGGCTAATGAATGTAGAGCAATAGGAGGGAGACAACATGAGAAACTATGTGTCGAAGAAGGTAAGGAGTCTATAAAAAGGAATACCAATGATAGAAATATCTATTTTTCCAAGGTAGTGACCAAAGCTTTCATCAAGGGCCCTTCATGTTCCAAATATGTTGCCTCCTCCTCCTCCCTCCCTCTCTCTCTCTCTCTCTCTCTCTCTCTCTCTCTCTCTCTCTCTCTCTCTCTCTCTCTCTCTCTCTCTCTCTCTCTCTCTCTCTCTCTCTCTCTCTCTCTCTCTCTCTCTGTGAATCTCTTTTGACTCAATTATGTATGCATGCTATACTTTGAGTCTTGATTTAGTATGTGTATTCACAATTGTGACTTGATGTAGTCCTTTCAATCATGGAAAATAGTTGTGAGTACTTTTGGGAGACCTAGCATGAATCTGTCAAGCATGTATGCAGTTAGATGTAGTCATGGCATTGCTTTGGCTATTATAGAACTTATAGAAGTCCTACAACATAGGGTGGCCATCATGATCTTGGGCGAGTCATGATCCCCCAACATGAATCGTGGTCTCCTTGCACTTTAATGCTAATGATTCAATCCACTTATTCAATTCATTGATTGCCTATTGAATTCAATAGACTAGATGCAATAGGCTAGTATTTTGAATTAGTTGATTGAAGTCTTATAGTAGTAGGCTTAGTAGTGTAGACTAGGTTTGATGGAGTGGACTAGGGTCATAGTTCATGTGCAGCACAGAGGGTGTAGGGTGAGTAGTCCAAGTACAAGTGGACATGTTGACTATGTGTTTAAGAGCTCAATACACCTATGAATTGAATGACTTATCAATTAGTTGGCTCATAATTTTTCTCCAAACAATCTAAGCTCTTTATCTCACTCCTAATGAACAAATAAAAGTAAAGATTCAAATGGGCAATAGATTCACCCACTTAGCTTCACTATGTTTTATTCCAAAAGGATGAGAGGCTTGCTAATGGCCATGATTTGTGTGTTCCACTCCAAGCCACCACCTCTACTCCTCTCACATCAATACCAAAGATGATAGAGAAGAAGAAGAAGAGAACAATGAAGAACTCCTTCTATTTGGTTCCTACTCTCTCTCTCTCTCTCTCTCTCTCTCTCTCTCTCTCTCTCTCTCTCTCTCTCTCTCTCTCTCTCTCTCTCTCTCTCTCTCTCTCTCTCTCTCTCTCTCTCTCTCTCTCTCTCTCTCTCTCTCTCTCTCAACCTCCTACCTTGGAGCTATGGAAGCAAGACTAGAAGAAGAGAAGAAAGGAAGAGATGAAGATGAGTTTCACCCTTACTAGTCCTCCACTCAAACTCACACTCTCACTCTCTTTGAAGCAACAATTGCCATAAGGTGGTAGGCAAGGAAAGTAGACTCAAAAGTTGTACATACGAGAATGATCTCTCTACTCACTTGTTATATACATTAGGGTTAAGGTAGAGCCACAATAATTTCTATAACATGGTAGACAAGAAGATAGGAGAGTAGAGACTCAAAAGTTGCACATATGAGAATAATCTCTATTCACTGATTATATACATTAGGGTTAAGGTTTCCACCTTTGGTCCAAGAATCCTCCCCTTTTCCATTGGGCTTGTGACTAGTCCTCCTTTGTGCATATACTAGCTATTTGTAGACATAGTTAATCTAGAAGCGAATAGAGATTACCCATGGACCTCATATAATCCATTGTAGGTCTTCTAAAGTAACCATGGTAATAATTAAAAATTTGTATAGGAATGAGCTTGAATGTTTACAAAATAGAAATGTCTTTCACCTATAGATCCTCTAATATTTATGTGCCTCATAACATAGACTAGTTAAAAACAACAAAGCCATATTGGCTTTTATAGTACTTTTCGAAATAGATTCAGATTATTAAAAATAGGAAGTTATTAAAAAATAGGAAGGAAGTTATTAAAAAATAGGAAAAGTAAATCTAGGTTTCCCTAGAAAATTGAAAAATTCATTGTGTTATAATTAGTTGAGTTGGGCTCTCCCATATCATCTTTATAAAAGGAGTTGTAAGGAATAAAGAATTAGACCATAAATTACAAAGGAATCATGCTCTAAAATGTGACATGAAGCCTATGCAAGTTTTAAAGATTGTAGCTGAATCATCATTTCGAAATTGCAAGAGGCTCAAAATCATAAATTTAACACTAGGCTTAACCTTATCTAAATTGGTTTGACTCATTAACATAATTAGATAATTGAAATGAAGATAGGTCCCTTATTGAATCTCTAAGCCAAAAAATTACCTTAAGGTGAAATCCTACGAGTTAAATCATAATTCCAAAATCCTAAGAGGTTCCCAAAAAATAAAAATTAACATTAGGGTTAACCTTAAATAAATAGGTCTAACCTCGCAAACATAATTAGAGAATTGAAATGATAACCTTATTGAATGTCTAACCTAATAACTTCCTTAGGGTGAAATACTACAAATGTAGATACTTAAGATTGACCTCTATTAGTTCTCATTAACAAGTTTACATGGAAATAAGCTAGAAGAGGAATCCTAAAAAGAACCTCATGAGAAACAAAATAAAGTTGGGTTAAGTAAACTCTCATTGACACTAAAATGGACCCATGAAGATTATGCAAGGTTGACCTTGTTACTCATGTTAATCAATATTTTCAACCCATAGATAGGTCATGACTGATGATAAAAAAATCCTTTATGTTTTTAGCATGACAAGAGAATTAGTACTAAGGCTTAAGATTGGTAGGCCCATGCTTTGATAAGAAGAGGACCTAGTTACTTGGAACATGTATTAGCCCCTATGAATCTCTTATGGGCCATATCCATTCTTAATAATAGGCACAACCTTTAGGAGTTACATCATGTCATTAGGTCATTAGAAACCTATCAGATCCTCAGAGTTTGTTGGCGAGTCCTTCTACAAAAACAAATGAAATTAACCTAGACCCTTGATAAAAAGGAGGATTCAACAACACCTAGGTCGGGAATTGCACAAAATCCTTCAAGTAGACAATCCTTGAGATTAATTTCATTAGAAGGATAATTGTTAAGACATTGTATTCTAAGAAAATAGGGAATTAACCAAGACTCTATCTTAAAGGACAATTTTCAAGATCCTCGTTAGGATTGGTTGTTACTTGAAAAATTAATGATTGATTGTCCGTGCATTACAATCACACAAGAAAAATGGTTCACATCAATGTGCCTCCCTAGGTCTTCATTATGTTGCTAGAACTTTGGTGATGCCATCATTCTCAATAAACAACATGAATAAATTTGCTTAGAGCATTTGTAGATACTTGAGGTATTACAAGACTTGCATGGAGGAATAATTCACTCCTATAACTAGCTAGGGAACTAGTAGAGCTCCAGTCTTAATCCCTTTGGGCTTAGGATCGAGAGATAGGGCTTTGAAAGCTTGCTATTGTATGCATCATGGGTCCCATTTGAGATATGGGCATGAGCTTAAGAAGGGTTTTATATATTGATCATTGAATATTTGGTCTAGAGGGAGCATTATACAAATACGTTGTAAAAAAGCATTGTTTAGAAAATGTATATTTGTCTTGTTTTCATATACATGATTAAAGAACATACAAAGGATCCTTATGTAAAAGGTAAAAATCAAGGAAGCTATTTTATACGTCAAACAAGATGGTAGCATGCATTCATTAGTGAACTAAAGAATGCTTTGGATGTGTGCATGGAAAGTGGGTGGGCACTTCCTAAATGGATGAGCTCTATGGATGGATGGACATGATTTGTAAAGTAGCTTTTTGATAGATCCCTTGGGTCAATTTATTTTAGGGGAAGGTATTGGTCCTTGAGGTTGTGGATGCAGCTACCACCCTCCATGAGACAAGTGTAAGTTGATCTTCATTTTGTGCTAACAACTTAGTCCCAAGGGTATAATGTTTCCAAAACTAGATTACCTATGTTGACTAGTGCTGCACACGTAGGTTAGATCCACACCATGCATTCCATTGTAGGATATTTTTGGAGACAACATGATCTCCATATAACTATTCATGGATATGTTTCTTAATTTTCAATGGGTCCATTAGATGTGGTATAAGAGCAAAACTAGGGATATAAACTAAATGCTACATTGTATGTACTAGTCCACACATTCCATGTAAGGCAATTTAGAGAAAATTTCCATAGAACTACTAATGGATTTATTGCTCAATTTTGAATGGGTCCATAAATTAGGATTAGAAATGGTTTCAATGTATGGTCATGCTCCTCATTAACTAGATGATTATACCTCTGTAAATTTTGCTTCTTACAAACTCCAAATTTGAATGCTTGGAAGATGTAAACAATCAATTAGTCTCTTAAAAAAAGGTTGTATGATCTAAAGCGACAAATAATAGCTCATTGACTCATACTCCCAAGAGGTCAGGCAAAACTCCATGATATACTGATGATACTCATAGACTAACTCTTGATGTTTGAGTCCTTGAAGTCAAGAAGGGTCCCCAAAATATTGCACTATATTAAACTTAGATTATTATATTCAAACTAACATGTCTTCCAATCTATATTAAACATGCTATTTATCCCAATAAAAAGAAAAAAAATCCTCTATGTAGAACAATTGCATATGCTTTATGAATCAATGTCCCTCGTGTACCTTGTAAGCTTCATCACCATGTAGTTTTACATGGTGCAAAATGACGTCATAAATTGTGGACATAGAAAGACAATGGTTAATTTGGCCATGGAAATTACTACTACGTGGATAATGATGAAACTATCTAAAGATGAATGAGGATCCTTGGTCATAATTTCAGTTTTCTACTTGATGTTTATATTAGCCCTTTATTCATGGAACTATTGTTGGCTAGATACGTTCATGAGGATCCATGAAAGAATTTCTCTCACATTGTCCCTTTTTGTTGAACAACAATGGAATCAGATAACATTGATCTCGAAAAAATAGCTTACATAGAACAATTTAAAGGGCATTTTGGATGAAAGAGGCTCAAGTTGTGGCACACTTATTCCTATTTGAAGAAAGAAGAGTTAAATCTACCTTAATTATTAACAATTAGCCTAACTATTAGAACCGTTATGTATTCAAACATATAAAAAAAATTGTTCCTCCCACTAGAATAATTTGTACCTCGGATAGATAGGTGGAATAATTATGCAATAAGAGGACTTCAAAATTTATGTACTCAATATAAGGCCATCAAAGTCTTCCAAGAACCACCCACTTATTGCATGATTGATGCTTCACACTTGCATGGTTAATTAACTTCTATATGGATTGCTATACTAGTTCAATGAGCCTAACATACCTATGAATTATAGATCAAGCTTGACTTCTTTATTCAACAATGTTGCTGATATGCAATTTGTTGCGAGAAAGGCACCTTGGTGAGTCTTGGCTCGAGAGGGAGAATGATAATAGATGGAGAAGCGAAATTGGGAGAAAAGGGGATGGTAAAGAGTTATTATGATTGCGGTCTCCATGAAGATTGAAAGTTAGGGATGGAGTTGATGGACCTACTCTACATCTAATGATATGAAAGATCCATTGATGCAAATCTTTCATGTATCCTACATATACAAGCACATGAGATATCACTTTGAAAAAAATCACACAGCCTCATGACATTTATGTAGCTTACTCTTATGAAGTTTTCTTAAAGTAGTTTAACTACATGTGACTATGAGGGATGGATTGGTTCCACAAAATTGATAACCCATTTCTTGGATGTTAAGTCATTGAGATGAAGATAACCTCCTCAAGGACTACACATCGATAAGTACTATTATCCACACCCATTTAATATAAGGTCATTGCAATTAAGGATAGGTTTAAAGCTTGCTACTTAATTTTGTAATAGTGAGCTTTGGAAAGGTTATATGCGTGTATGCATGCATGCACATACATGCGTACAGAGAGAGTGTGTGGCGCGCGTGCATGCACGCACGCACGCACACACAAGGATATAAGAAAGTGAACACAATGATTTTGAAATGTACAATTTGAGCCTTACTCATCCATTGAATCCTTGGCTCGAAAGCCTTACATAGAAAGTACGCAAACCTTCTCATTGGAATATGGAAATTTGAGATTAGGGACAAGCAAGATAGGAGTTGCCCCTATGTACAATTTTCATTCAAGAGGCCATGTACTTGGGCACATAAAATGCAAAATGATCTAGCCTGAGTACATGGTGTACAACTCAACCCAAAAAATAGGTTTCTCTTATCTCTTTCAAATATTCATCGATGGTGGTGGAAATTTGCAACAATGGTCTAGTAAGGAAGGATTGGCCATGTACTATTCTCATTCAAGATGTCAACTAGTTAACTGTAAATTGAATTCATCTAAGTGAAATTGAGTACAATTCTATGTATGTGCTTTAAAAACTATCAAATCAACCCAAAAACTAGGTTTCTCTTATCCCTGAATATCCATCTAGGGCAATCTTTTGGGATGATTATCTTTAAGTCTCAGTATCATCCCAAAAGATTGCCCTAGATAATTCAGTAAAGAGTACCCAAAAACAATTCATGATAATCGTCAGAATTCCAACTAAGAGTGTGGATGTCACAATATTATTGAAGATCTGCACCATTTCATCATTGGCTCAACAGCAGCACCAAGCTCATACTGCGTCTTGCAAAACGCACCATCAAAACACTCCCCTTGACACCATTTTAGAGAGAGTTTGTAAAAGAGCGCTGGAAGCTCTGAACATGGATAAAGGCGCTTTGCTGCTCATGCGCGTGGTTTATTTATTTAGTATACGTCCTCGGCAGTCCCCGTATGAGTCGCTATGTGCTTACCTCACGACGTTCTTTGCCTGGATGTATAGTGTCTGCAACCTTTCTGGGCGATTGCCATTTGATAAATGCGACTGTATGTATTCATGACTCTTGATAGTAGAAAATTTTATCCCGATGGCACAAACTCACGTAAGGGTTGAGCTGCACAACTGTCTCCCTGATGATTAGAGACTATGTGATGTGCAAATTGTACAGGGATTTCATCTTGACCATTTCAAATAGAATGAATGTGCGTCAAAATTGTGGGCTGGAGACCCATGTGTAATAATACAATGAATAAGATGGCTGGATGTCCGAAGTCAAAGTCTTGCCAGCCAACTGCTCAACAGCTCAAGCCTTTCCTCATACTGTTCTGATCCAAGATCCTCCACACATAGGGCATGCATAAGCCCATCTTCCAATCCACCATACATCCATAGAATTGCTACTTGAATTGGAGCCTGGCGTTATAAGAGCCCCAGTTTGCCTTCCACAACGGATACACTGCACAGAACCAGAAAACAAAACAAATATGAGTAGCCTGGTGCATTCATGTTACTCAAGAATCAAACATCTAATATGAACCACGATATTGCCAGAACCCAACGATTATGACATTTTATCAGAAGCTGTGATGCTATGGGTCAGTAAAACCTTTCTCACTACATCGAAGAAGAAATGTTATCACTCACATAATCGTAATGTAAAACAGACAGGAACAGTTTGAATGAAGATTAATATGCGAACATCATACATTCTTCTCCTTGTTGACTATGCGATTGGTTGACCTTATCTAGTAGTTCCAATTGAGATCTTATCAGCAGGCTAAACTAAAATCTTTGACTGACAATTTGCAAGATGCCTCCTACTAGTCTCATAAATTCTTTCGAGGACTGCATCATTCCCTTGCTCATGAGAATATGGTTAGACTACAATATACAAAAGGGCACATGATTACAGATCCATAGTCCATTGTTTGCCTATTGCAATTATTTTCTCTAGCTTCTTGGAATGCCCCAACACCCCTCTAAGCATATTTCTATAGACTATTCAGCTTTTTGTGATTTGGTTCAGGACAAAGTTTCATTTGACATACAGGTTGCATTGGAAAGTAATATTCATGAGGATGAGGTCATGGATGTCTTATTGCACTTGCCCATGGATAAAAGCATCGGTTGGGATGGCCTCACGAATGAATTTTTTGAGACCTATGCCACTCACTTGGCAAAACCTTTGGCTTTCATGTGTCAACAAGTTTAGGAGACGGAGCTATGCTAGGATCATGGATGGAGGGAGTTATTAAATTGATCCCAAAAGTGCCATCTCCATCAATGTTGAAACATTGGAGACCCATCTCCTTAATGGGCTCCATGTATAAAATTTTCTCTAAAGTGCTTGCTAACCGCCTCCATAGAAATCTCTTTGCCATTGTGCACCCCAATTAGTATGGCTTCATTAAGGGCAGAAACATTTTGCATGATGTGCACTTGGAAATTGACTATGCCAAGCACTCTAACTAGGAGGTGGTATTAGTGCAGTTAAGATTTTGATTACTTGGACTGGTCCTTTCCTGCAAAACAATTGCGTACTATGGGTTTTGGGCTGCATATGTCCCAGTTGATCTATACCATTAGTGCTGATGCTTCTTCCAAGGTTATGTTAAATGGTGGTGTTATTGATCCCTTCCCCCTGGCACACTCGGTTCGACAAGGCTGTCCATTGAGTCCTTTGTTTTTTGCCTTGGCAACACATCTTGTGCTCATCATGTTATCCCATATGGTGAGCATTGGGCAATTGGTAGGTTTATCTTTTCTTTTTGGACAGCATTTTGTTGCACAGTTGCTAGCAGACGACACCTTCATGATCTTGCATGCAAAGAAGGACAATCTTCACAAGGCATTGGACGTTTGGACACTGTTTGGGCGTGCTTCTAGTCTCCATGTTAATGCTGCAAAATCATACCTCATCAACTGCATAGAATCTCACATCCAGTCCTTGGTATGGTAGGGGGTGGTGGTGCTCCGTGTGGCAATGTTCTTAGACACTTGGGATATCCTTTGAGTGTTGATGTTCAGTCAAAATACCTGCTAGAATGGATCTCCTGACAGATGAATGCAAAATTTATCTATTGGAAAACACATGCGTGGCCCTTTCATGTATGCCTCAAAGTAGCCCAAGCCATCATGCTTTCTACGCTTACCTAGTTTTTACCACTTCTACCTTGGAACGCCACTTCTTTGAATGCACTCACCAAACACATCTGTTTTATGCTGTGGAAAAATGACCCCTTGCATATAGATCTCTTGGATTTCTTGGAGCCATGTCTGCACCTCGAAAAGCATGGGTGGTGGGGAATTTTCTATGGAGAGACCCATATGGTGGCCCTTCGTTGGTCACTCTTCAAAGCAATGTATATTGATCGTCATCCTTGGGATTGTATAGTTAGCTTTTTTCTGGAAGACCGAGATATTGTACATGGTAACACCGGCATATAGGCATCATGGTGGCACGTGCTTAATTCAGATACTCACTTTTCCACACCCTCCTCCATTTTGGTAAATCATTTGGTTTCTTCTTGGAGGCTCGTTCTTTAGAAAGCCCGTTGGTATCCTACAAAGGATCATTTGGAGGCAAATTCCTTTCAGTTGGAATTGTTGGCAGTGTTGCGGCTGCTCTCTTGGGACGGACAAGTGGAGGCCTGATCGTGTGGCATGTCTAGATTTGTTGTCCATTAAGGATGCCACTTTGATGAGCTATGGGGGGGACTGATGTCCTTTCATATAGTGAGGGATTTTTTTCGATTCCTCGTGGATACTGTGACTTATGGGGCCAAATTGAAAGGTTGATGCAGCCTATGCAACCTTTTCCTGCACTTGACTCAGATTGCCCTTCACAAGATTGGGATCTTGCTAGTCGTCTTTGTCTTCAAAAGGCTTCAGCTAACTAGGTGTATCTTGGATTTCCAGGTTGCAGAGGAAGTTTGGGCTGGCAAGCCACCCTCTTATGCGCATCTCCGTGTCTTTGGATGTGAGGCATTCTGCCATGTGCCCAAGGACAAGAGGAGTAAATTGGATCCAAAGAGCATTAAATGCATATTCCTTGGCTATGGTGAGTCAGGAGAGATGGGCTATCGCCTATGGGATCTGCAGGCGCGGAAAATAGTACGCAGCCATGATGTCGTCTTCCATGAAGACAAGATGCACAGGCAGCCTGAGAAGGTGGTTGAGATCCGCAGAGTGATCTTTCAGGAGGAGCCTAGTGGGGCATGCATAAATCTAAGGCTTGGTGGAATATGACAATGATGGAAGGATGGTTGAATAAGACCCTATTCAAATGCAAGGTCTTTCTTTGGAGAGTGATCATTGGTGGACTTCCCCTTGCTATGGCCCTTCCTAAGTGCCAAATCTCAAATAACAACTACTTTTTTTGTACAACCAGCATGAAATGTTCGCATCATAGATTTATTTCCTGCCCTTTGGCTAGGAAATTTTGGGCTCTTCTGACATATATTTGACAAGCACTTGTTGGCCCATCCTTTTGATTAGGTTTTGCCAAGGCAAAATATCCCACCCTGGTGCAGCCACATATAAAGGTCTTGTTCCATTTTTTCAGATTTTGGGGCTGTTGGCATAATTGAATCGCTTGGAATCCTTTTGTCTTTGACTCTGCCATTGGCATCCAAGGACAGCTAAACTCAAGGGTCTTCTACACTGGCAGCTAGGTCTTGTGTAGCATTTTGATCTTCTCCTTGGGGAGGATTTAGCTCCTTAGCATACAACAATCTCAACTGCTTCTTCGCCGTGACTTTTGTACTCTTTTACTTATTTGATATTCTGTAAAGTGAGTTTATGCACGATGGCCTAGAGTCATCCTGCATCTTGTAATCATGTAATCTTGTACTTTTTTCATAATTAATACACTTACCTATTACACACACACACACATAGAAAGAAAGAAGAAATATATATTAACGTCTACATAAGGCCAATGTGGCCTATGAGACAAAATCTAGAGTACATCCATGTCTAATGTCATCTCATCAGTAAGGTAAAGATAACATTACAAATAAGTGGGTGGTCTATGAAACAATACTGAAAATAACTATATGATGGGACTATACTAGGTTTGAACCATGTGTAGTGTTGTTCCATCGATAGAAAAGAAAAGGAAAGGAAAGGAGAACCAGATCTGATAGAACCATGTACAAAAGTGTGGTGGAGACTATGGGCTATAGCTGATCTCAAGATCTGCACATGATCTCGGCTATGATGCAGTCCCTAGCTGCTTCACTGATATGCCTGGTGGTGAGTCTTCGGTGTCTCGTGATAATGGCTCTAATCTGACTGTGGTGTGGCCTCCTTGGACGTGGTCCTGGTAGACACGGTCGTCGTACTCGACAAAGGGAAATGGCTCTATCCAATGTGACTCCATGGCGTGGCTTGTAAGGTGTCTGGTGGGGTGGCTCTGTCTCTGCTAGGTTGGTAGTGTTAGTAGGGTCGGCTTGTATGTCATAGTATATTGTGCATTTGCATATGTAGTGCTCCTCCGTCTCAGGCTCTTGACCACAAAGCTTGCAAGTCCTATTCTTTGCTAGGGTATTTGTCTATTTGCCTGTCTCCATCTGAAGCCTATGTGAGGAGGTGTGAATCTATCCAATAGCAACCCATACGCTATGGGAGAGATGGGTGTCCATATATACTGGCCGAATAGTGAAACCATCATCAGAGAGACACAAGAAATGACTCCTATAGAACTCCATCCTCTATCCTAGAGGGAGTGGTGGATGGATCCATGTCCTTGCTATCTCAATCCTCAAGATATCAGCCCTGATCACCTGGTTCAGCTCTGATCGGTTGAGAGAAAGTGTAGGGCAGTCAAGGTTATAATCCAAAGGTGGAAGACGGTCAATATCCAAACCATGTAGACTCATCCAAATAGCCATCTGTGAAAACCAATAGTTCTTCTCGCCTCTTGCTGCTAGTTGTCTAGATGAGGTTAGTGCCAATCTAGAGTATCTATGGCGTGGAAGTTCCCATAGTTTGTACCAAAAGGTCACTGTCCTAAAGAGTGCCTCCGTAACTATAGGTGCTGGCCCTAGCTCTACTCTCACAATGGGATGTGGGGTGGAGGGCTTACTCCTAATCATGCGTGCTATCATCATGATCAATGGCCTTTCCATACTATCCCAACCATCATAATAATCCCTCTCTACTCCAATTTGATCAGTGAGTGGGCTAAGACGCCTGTGGTACAAGCTGCGACCCCATACCTTTGCTCCATATAGTAATGTAGGTGTGACCAGGGTGTCAAATAACCAGAGTTTGATGTAGGGCTCCTGGAACTATATGTGAGCACATTAACTCTCGAGTGCCCCTAGTGCTGCATATCCATGTGCCAGACATACCTCTGATGCCCCTCTCAACGAAGAACGTGAGCCAGAGAAGGTGACTCCCAAATAGACATATTCCTTCACATGCTCTAGTATGTCTCTCCCAAATGTGAATTGGTACATAGATCTAGTCACCCATGTTGCTGAAGTATTAAAAACCATGGTTTTGGTCTTCCCAAGGTTCACTGTGAGGTCTTTATCTCTACAGAAGATGTGCAAAGCATCTAAATGGCATTGCAATCCCTCCGATGAATCTGAAATGAGAACAATATCATCTGCATATAGTAATATCACTATCAACACCCTTGCCAGGTTGGCTCCAACTCGTCCTCGGTCTATGTAATCAGACACTTCATCTATGTATAGACCAAACAATGTGGGTGAAAGTAGACATCCTTGTTTCACTCCTATGGTACTGTCAATCCTCTGTGATAGCCCCCTAGGTACTCGTACATGACTTGTCACTGCCTCATATAATGCATAGGCACCCCATCGTATACCCTCTGGTACTCCAATGTCCTGCAATCTTTGCATGATGCATGTACGAGGCATTGTATCAAAAGCTTTGCGAAATTCTACAAAGCAACAATAGATTCTCTTGTCTCAGGTTGTCTTGGGCCGACCCTTCTCAATAATGGCTATAAGTGTGAGAATATGGTCCAGCGTGGTATATCCTTGTCTGAAACCTGCCTGTACTTGTGCTCTCTTGCCTTGCATTTCAGCCCATTCATTGAGTTCATGCTCCAATATAGTGATCGAGACCCCCGGATGACTAGTTTATTTTGGAAGAGCTTGTTTGAGAATATGGGTACCATACTTAAATTCTTATCATCCTTCCATCGGCAGACAGATGGTTAGTCTGAGGAAGCAAATTCCATAGTATTAGATCTTTTGAGGCGCTATGTTTTAGACCACAAGACACAGTGGGAGTAGTATTTGCCCTCGGTTAAGTTTGCCTACAACAACACAGTGCATAGTTCTACGGGCAAAGCTCCATTTGAGGTGGTTGAGGGTGGCAACAAGGTAACACCTATTTTTCAAACTAAGGATAAGATCTTTGAGGTTGATCGTTATGTGGAAAACTTGGATGTAGCCTATACAAAGATAAAAAATGCACTTAAGAGATCGCAAGAAAAGCAAAAGAGGGCAGTTGATCGACATAGACGTGCTTTGCAGTTTGCTGAGGATGATTATGTATCGTTGCGTTTTGAAAAGGCAAGGCTGAAAAAGATGAAAGGAAGAGAAAGATTGTATCCAGAGTTGAGTATGAGATACTATGGGCCCTTCCAGGTGTTGGAGAAGATCAGCGATGTGGCATATCCGCTGAAATTACCTCCACGTTGGCAGATACATAATGCCTTTCATGTCAGTTTGTTGAGGCCTTTTCATGGTGATGTGCAAGAGGATATGTCTGCTGAAATTCAGCCTGAGGTTGAGGAGCTAGATGAGATTTTAGTACCTGAGCAAATTTTGGCACATAAGAAAAGAAAGATCAAAGGTAAAGTTTCCAAGAGAAACTTGGTGAAATTTCAAAATTATTCACAAATGGATGCCAAATGGATGGAAGAGGATGACTTGGTAGACCATCCTCAGTTGTTGCAGCTTTACCTAGATGCCTTTCAATTAGAGTCGACTTTAGTTTGGGCTCCGTTAGGTTTAGTAGAGCAAGGGTCCGGAGTATTGCTTGATGCTCAAGGGGGAGGTAGCACTTCACCTTTTCCAGTTATGGATAGCTCTCGTATGTAGTGGATCTCGGATGTATTCAGCATGCATCCAAGGTACTATGTTGACAGTATGTTTGCCATGAGATCACTATTTAGTGTACTAGTCACTGTGAGATGTATGCAGAGGAGTATGAGTTTTCCCCGGGCATTGGAACTATACTTTTGCATTAGCTTATGATCAAATTACCATGAATTTTACCTCAAATTTGAGACAATAATTCTGATTAGTTTCAACTCAGTTTTTAATCAGCTTGAGAACCGTTTATGGTCACTTTTTGGATCAGTTGTAAATTAGTTTTTGCACAGATTACTGGTCAGTTTTTGCAATGAGTTTGTGATCAGTTTGGGATCACATTTGCAATAGGAGTTGAAATACCGAAAGGGATTGGAAGAATCCCATTGTAAGTCAACTTTTTCTTCAGTAAAGCTAAAGAAATACCGAAAGGGGCACCAATTTTGGGGCCAATCGAGTGTACATTGTCCAAGATCAATAGGTAAATTTGTATTTTCAGATTTGCATTTATTATTTGCTGCTGTAATGAAGTTGCAATAAGGAATTTACCACTCTATCCAAGGAGAAAGGCTAGTTTCACTCTCTCTTTCTCTCTCTGTGAGTGGCATTGGACTATTAGCGGAATGCTCACCATGATTTGATGTGACTGTCTCATGTTAGTGGCTCTGACGTGATTGTCTGATGTGAGTGTTAGTGAAACGCTTGGCATGTCTCGACGTGATTCTTTAACGTGATTGTCTGATGTTAGTAACCCTGGAGTGGCTGTCTGATGCTGTTGCTTTGACATAACTCTCTTTGGAATGCTCTGACATGATAATTTGACGTCACTAGAATGTTTGTGGTGCTCTTACATGACTCTCTCTCTAGAATGCTCATGATGTTTTGACACTTTTGACGTGACCTATGAGATGTGACGTGATGTAGTGACCTATCGCATATGTTGACGCTTGTAGAGAGTGACATCTGTCAATGTCTACAACAGACATAACCTGTGACAATTGTGTCTAGGGCTCTTGACAAATGCACGTGTGATGTAGGTCTAGACAACACCAGTGTGATGCATTTTATGTTACAATCACATTTTATGTTGCAGCACATGGTTTGGCCATTCTTAATGGGCTGCCACAGTGGCTAGGATCTTATGATTTCACAAGCTAGAATAATAGGAAAGGTTCAAGCACAGTGGACAACTTGATTGGATTGCCCAACTTGCTACCTGATATAAAAAGCTTTGAAATCTCAAATAGACCTAATTGGATTAGCAACAGAACATGCTATTCATAGGCATATACATGAAGCACAATCACATATACCAAAATTACCACACTATGATTTTGTGGAAGCGACCTCACACATATATAGCACTATTATGCGAGATGCATTGAGGGAGTTAGATAAACAAGCCTCTCTGGATGAGTTTACAAGAGAGCTGGCTGAGATAATACATACTGCAGCTATAACCAGCCTTCTTTTCATGGATGGGTGGTAAATCCCTGATTACAACTTAATTACAGCAGCAAACAATTGATGCAAACCTGAAAATACAAATTTACCTACTAATCTTGGACAATGCACACCCGATTGGCCCCAAAATTGGCACCCCTTTCAGTATTTCTTTGGCTTTATTGAAGAAAAAGTTGATTTACAACGAGATTCTCCCGATCCCCTTCGCAATCCAAACTCCCCTTGCTGTCCAAAGTGACCAACAAGTCTTCAATTTGATTTACCCCTTGATTCGGGCACTTAATTGGCCTTCACCCACTTCATAGTCGATGGAAATGCCCCAAATGGTTGGCTAGTCCTCCACCTAAACTTAGCTGAAATTCACCTTCAGCCTTGAAAAATCCAAGTCTTGGAGCTTCCAATTTTTGGCACGCTTCCCGAGGCTGCTGGTAAACCCTAATTTCTACTGCAAATTAGGGTTTACAGCAGAGAAATTTGAAATTTCTCAGCCTCTGGTGATCTCAATGCTGCAATCTTTAAAGCAAGGTTGTAGAAAGGCCAGGAGATGAGAGAGAATGCTGAGGAGAGAGAAAATTCAGACTTTCTTCGTCACAAATAACTGAAGAAAATCTCTCATTTACCGTTGTTGCCCTATCTCAACACCTTGTAGATACAAAGAGCTGAAGAAAGTCACTCATTTATTGCTGCTGCCTTGTCTCAACAGCATGCAGATGTTGTCACTTGCTGTTGATTAATCTTCTCCTGCCCTTGGCTGCCTCAAAAGGTCCTCCAATGGCTGCAAATTAGACCAACATCTCCCTCCCTCTCCCTTACAGGCTGAATACTCTAAAAATGCCTCTATCCAGCCTCTAAAGACGTTTTTCAGTCTCGCATGGGCATTTTTGACAAGTGGCAACCTTCCCAAATGGTTTTTTCAACATTATCCATAATTAAACATTAATTCTCAGTCTTTAAATACTGAAAATTAATCTAATAATTATTTCGGTGCCTTGAAAAATAATCAGACTAGCCAATAATTAAATTGGCTAGGCATATTTCATTCTTGATTGTCTTTGCGCCATCTTTGACCATTAGATTGGCGTTAGGTACCATTAAACGCCACTTCTCTAGTGTCACCAACTGACACTTATGGCCAAATGAATGACCTAGGCCAACAACTAGCACCAAATACCACCAAGTACTTTTGTGGCATAACTTATAGCAACTTTTGCCTTTGACATCCCGTGATTTCCTTGGGTCCCGGGCTTGCAAATTTACTCTAACCCCAATTACACCTCTGCATGTGCAACATTTACTTAACCATGTGATTAAAAATTAATCCACATATTAAGTGAGGTTTCAAACATACATGTTCTCATAACATGAGCAGCCTCAACTTTCCCATACATTACATCGTCATATAAGCCTCCATGAGGTAATCCCCCAAAGAATGGCTAGTATGATGATGAGTGTAGAGAGACATGAGTACGTTTTCAATGACAGGTAGCACTTGGCATATGTACACATAAGCATGCTCAAACACTTTTTAGAGGATTGGTATGCAAAAAGAAGTGGGAATACCTTAGCAAGCTAGAAAACAACAATGTATTCCATGAGCATGGAAAAGGATGCATGGGAGCCAGCCACCTATATAGATTACTAGACCAGATGATTGGTATGAATATGCTTGCACAATTTATGATGTTCCTAGCCAAGAGTCTATGCCACTTCCCTCAACCTCAAGACCAGCAAATTGTAGATTTTTCATAAAAAAAGAACTGTGCAATGCCATATAGAAACTGGAAAATGGGAAAGCCCAAGATCATGATGGTTTAGTAGGAGAACACTTTACACATGCTTATGATATCTTGGCACCAGCACTGGCTCACATATTTAATAGGGTAGTCTGTGAGAGATTTCCAACCAGTTGGTCAAACCATATTATTCTGTTGCTCTTTAAGAGTGGAGACCCTGCGCTTCTTAGTAATTATCGAACTACCATTGGACACATGCTGGCCAAAATATATGGCTCTATTGTGGAACAAGCATTGAGTGAATGGGCTAAGATGCATGGCCTAAGATCAAAAGGCCAGGCTAGCTTCAAGAGGGGATATACAATTCTAAACCTTATCTTTACGTTGAGGGCAATCATCAAAGAAGACAAGGCATTCAAGAAAAAGATCTACTACTGTTTTGTGGACTTTCACAAGAACTTTGGCACAGTGCCACGTGCTAGACTCGTGAGAAGAATGCAAGATATTGATGTGCCTGTAAAGATACAGCGGTGTATCTATGCCTTGTATGAGACAGTGGCAGGCAGAGTACGGACACCTAAGGGCATTTTAGATACAGTCAATAGCACCATTGGGGTGAAACAAGGCTGCCCGCTTTCACCGACACTATTTGGGCTGTACATAGACAAAATTTCAGAATATCTAGACAGAACTAGTGGAGCTTTGGAGCTTGCCTAGCTAGAGTGCTGATACTATTAATGCTTTATGTAGACGATTAGAATATACGAGGTGGATACCACTGTCTATTTTGAGATGGTTTTAGGCCCTTGAGACGAATCATGCAATTTGAGGATCAAAGTGGGTTTCTTCCTCTTGGAGCTCGAAAGGCGCAGAGTAGCTATTCTACAAAGTAGGAGGCCTTCACAACTCGGCTCACATAGACAGAGTGGTCGCTGACTTTTTCACTGCTACACGACCAAGCATGACACATACCACCACTATTGCTACATAGCCTACACGAGTACATCATCATTGGACCTCATCTTCTGTAGGTGTCCCTTTGGATAGAGTAGTGGCACTTAGCTAGTCTAGGCGCCCACGTCCATCCAGACAAAGGCCTAGGCATCCACACCACAAACAAATTAGAGCCATCATTGAGCACCATAGGAAATAGATGTCGAGATGCCTCAGCCATGTAGAGATACATCTCCTTAGAGAATAGACATCTCATTGATGGAGAGTTACCTTTTTCTACTTTAACTTTTAGATCATTGACATGTTTTCTTTTTATAGGACACTATTTCACTTTTTAGTCGTATAGACATGTTTTTCATATTTTCTCGTTCCAAATGAGAAACACACCATCATTGTATATATTGCTTTGGTCTTATAGGTCACATTGGTATTTTAGAGACATTAATATACTCTCTCTCTCTCTTTTTTTTCGTAAAAAAAAGAAAAGCATTCCGAATGGTCCAATTGTGCCAACAGCCCCAGTATATAAGAAAGTGAAACAAGATCTTCATATGCGACTGTGCCGGTGTGGTGTATTTGGGCCGCACAAAACCCAACCAGAAGGGCTTAGTGAGAAACCAACCATTGCTCACCAAACCGCTGACAAGAGTGACCAGATTTTCCTAGCGAGAGGGTAAGACATAAATCGATGACGGGCCGATTCCACGCTGGTGGTGCAAAAGAAACAATTGCCGTTGGAGATTCGACGGTTGGAAAGGGCTGAAGCAAGAGGAAGACCACCAATCATCACCCTCCAAAGAAAGACCTTGCATTTGAAAGGTGTCTTGTTCAACCAGCCCTCCATCACAATTACCTTCCACCATGACTGAGATTTACGAAATCCCCATACAATATTAGCTTTAGTAACCAGCCATTGATGATCTTTAATCAGAAGATGATACACCTAGTTAGCTGAGGCCTTTTCCAAATTCAGCTGGCCTGCAAGGGCCCAGTCCTACCAAGGACGATCCGAAGCAAGGGCAGGAAAGGGTTGTTTGCTCTGGAGCACCATCAAAAGCTGTCCCCATAAATCACTGTATCCATGAGGGATCCTGAAAAGCCTCCTGACTGTACGAAACGATATCAACACATTGCGACTGGCAAGGGTGGCATCTACAATTGAAGTCAAGCCCAAACGTGCCATGCGGTTAAATTTTGATTTGAGCTTATGTTTGCCTTCCCAAGAAAGTAATCGTGAGGCTGCCAATAATTCCAGTTGAAAAGAGTTAGTAGCTAAGCGGTCCTCCGCTGGATGCCACTGAGCCTTCTGGCGAACCAATTTCCAGGAACATACCAAATGAGCAAGCAGGGATATGGACTAGAAAACCGAGAGTCTGCATTAAGAACATGCTACCAGGAGCTCCGAATTTGGGTATTACCATGCACAAGCCCATGATCCTTAAGAAAATAACGGGCCATAAAGACCCACGGGTGATGATCTAAGCACATGGCATGAAAAAGAGACGAACAGAGTGCCAGCATATGAGTTTCGGCATCCAAAATAGCCCCACCACCCATGCGTTTGGGGGTACATGCATGCGACTAAGAAATCCATGAAATGCCTGCATGCAAGGAGTCCTTCTTCCATAACATGAAATGAATGTACTGAGTAAGAGCATTCAATGTAGTAGTAGTTCAAGGCAGCAATGGCAAGAAATATGTGAGCATTGGCAACATAATTGTCTGAGCCACTTTGAGGCGAACATGGAAAGGCCAAGCCTGTGACTTCCAATACAGAAACTTAGTTGCCAGTTTCTGTGAAATCCACTCTAGTAGTTGCTTTGGCCGAACATCAATACCCAAAGGGTACCCAAGATGCCTGACAATGGAACCACAGGGAACAACCATTCCCTGCCAGTCCAATGACTGCAAATCTAACTCCGTGCAATTGAGAATGGCTGATTTCAAAGCATTGATATGAAGACCAGAAGCATGACCAAAGAGAGTCCAAACATCTAATGCTTTGCGAAGATTATCCTTGCCCACACGAAAAATCATAAATCTGTCATCAGCCAAGGATTGACTAATGAAGTGCTGTCCAAAAGGAAGAGACAATCCAGCCAACTGAGAAGAAGCTGCCATATGAGATAACATTGAAAGAACCGGATGAGTCGCAAGGGCAAAAAAGAGAGGACTCAAAGGGAAACCCTGTCTCACAGAGCGTGCAAGGACAAATGGCTCGGTAACACTACCATTCAGCATAACTCGCGAAGAAGCCGCAACACTAATGGTGTAGATCAAACGAGACATCCGAGTACCAAAGCCCATAGTAGACATAAGTTCTGCAATGAAAGACCAATCTAAATAATCAAAAGCCTTTTCCAGGTCCAATTGAATCAATACCACCTCCTGATTAGAGTGCCTTGCATAGTCAATAGCCATTTGCACATTTAAGACATTATGCAGAATGTTTCGGCCCTTAATGAAACCATATTGAAGAGGATGCACAATGGCAGGAAGATGCTTATGGAGCCGATTCGCCATTACCTTGGAAAAGATTTTATACATAGAACCCATCAAAGAAATTGATCGCCAATGTTTCAACATAGACGGCGAAGGAACTTTTGGAAGTAGTTTGATAAGTCCTTTCCATGAGGAAGGCATGAACCCTGTTTTCCAAACCTGCTGAAACATAGCCGTCAATGGTTTCACTAGTCGGGTAGCAAAAACCTCAAAGAATTCATTGGTGAGACCATCCCAACCGGGACTTTTATCATTGGGCAAGATTAACAAAACATCCATAACCTCCTCATCACGAATATATGACTCCAAAGTAGTTTGCATGTCATGTGGAACTTGATTGCGGACCAAATCATAGAAAACTGAGTGGGCATGAGTAATTTGGTCAGAAGATAAAGGAGTAGAACCAAGAAGGTCTAGAAAATAATTCCTACACATATTCACAATAGTCTGAGGATCAATGACCATTTGACCTTTTGGATCCTGGAGTCTAGTTATATTCTCTTGAGCAGGAGATGGATGGAGAGCTCGAAAGAACTTATGAGTCTGATAAGCACTATCTTGCAAATTCTTAGTCAAATTTTGCAATTTGGCCTGCTGATAAGATTTCAACTGAAACTCTTTAATAAGATTAGCCAAACGCATAGCCAATGGCAGCAGAAATACATCATCTGGAGTTTCCACTAGTAGAGAACAAACCAAAGCCAGTAATTCCTCCACTGCTTGTCGACGCCGCCGACAAAGAGGGGCATGATGGATCCCATACTGCCGAATAACCCGCTGCACATTAGAGAGCAATCGTTCAAAAGAAGCATTGCCCTCAGAGGAGAAGTCCAATAAAAATCTATCAATCAATTGCTGCATATAACCTTGAAAGATTGAATGCTTCAAATAAGACAAGTTGAACACAAAGGGAGTCTATCCAGAAATTGCTTAAAAGGTGCAATGGGTTGAACAAGCATCTCAAGCTGTAGAGGAAAATGGTCTGACAAGGCATATTGCTGCAACACTTTCATTTTCAACATCTTAGAAAGAAAAGCATCATCCTGCATGATGTACATGCGGTCCAACCGCGACCATATAGTTGTATACTGCGTAGAATGAAGAGTAAACCCTGTAGAAGAAGGGTGTAGCCATGACCAGAGATCTTGCTTAAGTACGGCAAGAGCAAACGCATTCCACACATGGCTTTCCGGAGCCTCCATCACCGAATGCTCTGATGTGGACTGTGAAGGATCAACACACATATTAAAATCCCCCATAAAAAAACCCCGTCTGCCAAGTGACAAGGAGGTCTGCAAAGTATTCCAAAGATCCCGGCGGGATAAAGGGTCATTTGGAGCATAGAGCCCAAGTAACCATAAGATCTCTCCTTCAAATAAAACTTCAATCACCACAAAACGACCATGCATATCATTTTTAATAAGAACAGGCTGATATTTCTCATGTACAATCATAAGCACACCAAAATAATGCATGGCATGTGTCCCTGCATAAAACAAGCGAAACCCATGGCAATCCACAACTTTTCCTGCTTCGCCGTGACTCTTGTGCTCAACAGCACACAAGACATCCCACTGATTCTCATGCAATAAACTGCACATGCCATGTTGCTTATTGCGAGAACAAATGCCTCGCACATTCCACGTGGCTATCTTCATGTGTATTCAAAAAAGAAAATCAGGAACGAGGCAAAGCTTGCCTCGATTTAACCTTTTCTGCTAGAATGTCAAGGACTCCCTCATCCAAAAAATCAGCTAACACAGCAAAAGAGTTCCGATGGCCAGATTTAGAGGTAGACGGTGTATCCACTGTCTTGGGGGTGGAACGGGGATAACGACGATCCCATGGGGTAATCACGTTACCTCTAGCATCAAAAGCCAACTTAGCAGGTGGGCCCTTCGGACCATCCGTATATACTTTCCTAGTGGGCTGATTGCGAGGAGCAGAAGAAACCATAGCATGAGTAGTGTGCTCTGAGGACAACATGTCTTTCTTGCGCATATAAGTATGCAAGGAATCTTGTGAAGCATGAGGCACAGTATCCGCCATGCCAACACCAAACCTTTTACCTTTTTTGGCACGTACATCTACCCAGTCATTGTCACGGGAATCCAAACTCGAAACATGTTGTTTGCCTTTATCCAAAACTTTAGGTGGCTGGGTCGCATCTTGCGACGGAGCATCAAGCACCATATCTTCCATGGGAGGCAAAACATGCTCAACATCTGAAGTCGGTTGCTTCGCTGGACATTCGGCCATAAAATGCCCCAATTTTCCACACGAGAAACAATGCCCTGCAAGGTTACCCCATTTCAAACAAAAGTGCAAAGGATGCATGCCAGAGCAATTAAGACGTAACCAAGCAGGCCTTTTCCGAGTAGTGTCCCATAACATACACAAACGGTTACGATTCGTGGCCCTTAGGCTTGGGGGAACCAAAACAGTGCCCACAACGGCCATGGCATCCTTTAACAGTGGCCAATAGACAGCCGGATAGTTTTCCACTTCAACCCACACCGCGCATTCGTGTTGAAGCAAGCGTTGAAAATCTGCCATTCGGTGCCATGGCACAACGGACCAAACGGCGATCAAAGAACAATGACAGTTTAGTCAGCAAATCGGCCCGATGCTTCTCGGATTTCAACAGCACCTCATAAAAGCCTCGGGGCCCAACAAAAATCTCTTCAATACACTCCCCTTGTAGTAGACTTTGCAGCCACTGGCGAATATAGGAAAGCACTGGGATCCTACCAGTGAAGAAGAGTATAATAGCACGTTCATAAAACACTGAGAATGAGCGCAAAACATTTTTAGGATCCACAGTGGCTTCTAGAACATCTTCAGTTTCAGAGACAGAAAACGCTTCATGATTATGTTGAACATAATCACCAAGCAGAGTGTTGGCAAACTCCAACAAATGCTCCCAGTCAACATCCTGAGAATCCACAGAATCAGAAGCAACATGAGCATAAAAACGTTCCTGATGATCCATTGTATCTTCCGAAGTATGCTTGGTGCGTTTGCCCGGCAGGCTGGAAGTTAGGACCAGGTGGCATCTCCTCTGTGCAAGGAACCATATCCTCTGGTTCCTCTGTTTCAGAATCCTGACCAAGGGCTGCCACCGTTTGGTCAATAAAGGCCATGTCCAGACTAGCCATGTTGTATCACCACTTTAACAAGAGATCTGAAGCTATTTGCAGGGCGCTCTCTCTCTCTTTGGTGTGTGTGTGTGTGTGTGTGTGTGTGTGTGTGTGTGTGTGTGTACAGGCAGTGAGCACTCCGATTTGTGCAAGGATGCAGTAACGTCCTACCAAATTTCGTCTCTCTCACTTCTCGGCCCAGCAGCGTGCACAATGTCAGAACAAGTCGAGAATGATGTTCGCGAGTAGGGCAGAAGATGGAAAGGCAAGGTAGAAGGCCGGAAATAGGTCGCCGATGAGAGTCACGACCAGGGCAGAAGACGGATGGACAAGGCAGAAGACAGGAAGGCAATAGGCAAACAGGGTAACGAGGCTCTACGTGTAGTCATGGCCCTCCGTAGCGAGTCTCGTCCATCCATAGGTAGGCGTCTGCTGGCAGGTAGACGTCCGCCGATAGGGAGTGACAACGTCCGCAGGTAGCTCAGGGACAGGGCTTCCACAGGTAGCTCACGGATAGGGCACTATCGTCCGCCATCGTCTTCTCTCTCTCTCAACAAATCTCTCTCTCTCTCTCTCAAACGGAAAAAAATGTTTTTCTCTTCAACAAAATTGTTATTTCTCTCTTCTCGATATCAACATCTTGACATTAATGCAAAAATATTAACATAGACATTAACAATGATATTAGCATTAGAATTAACAATGACATCAACATAAAATTAAATGTTAATGTGATAGTATCTTTAAATGTCACATCAACATTAAATTTGACGATCACATTAACCTTAAATGTCGAAATTAAAACAAATCACCAATCCAATCTGAGCAACAAGATCTGAACTATGAACAATGGTCTAGCACAGCCTTGGAGGGGGAGCTCTCCAAGCCCCAATTGTCAACACCATTGAAGACACTTGCGCATAAGTATCACCTCAACACAATCTCAAACATGAGTACCAGACAAGAAACATACCTTGTCATATCCACCACCTGCAATACTTGGCCCCCATGCACATTCTTTTTGCTAGTAGTATACCATATCACCCTAGATAAGATGAAAGTATAGTTCTCGGGCATGACCATCACAATCCTATGAACGAATAGTAGTTCTACATGCGTTATTGAATCTTGCACCGGATAGCAAGTTAATGCTTTGATACCAATGAAACGTCCACTTGGGATCCAACTTGTACATGAGACACCGCACAAGCCATATCCACAACGAGGAACATAAGAGGAATGGATATCAAATTCATGCCCAAGGTTAGTGCCAAATAGTCTCACCCCAAGCCTAGGAGCCAACAACAAACAAGATCACTACTATGTCCCAAGAGTTAGCATTTCATACTACCAGCCAATAATGTCCCAATATAGGGACACATCAGCGTACGGGCCAAGAGTCCAAGAGTGGTGATCATAGAATGGTGTGCAAAATAGGGGCTTGAGTCCTATAAATAGGACTTGGCTACCCTGAATCTAAAGTGCCTTTAGTGCATTCCCACTCCCTCATTTCATGACTACTATGACCAATGCTACTAGTGCCCATCCAGATATCCAAGGATGTAACACCTTCCCTAGGAGTATCACTTGGATAAACCTGGCTGGGGTTCCACTAAGCAACCTGGATGGAGCCCTTAAGGATACAAATGGGGGGACCTGATCTCCAACCAATCTGCAAGCTAGAAATGACAATCGAGGGTCATCATATTGTCCCCAAGCAAAAACTTTGTGTCCAGAGCAAAGTGATTCGAATGGCAAGGAATTCATCAAGGGTCCACAAGGGGCTGCACTAGATCCCCTTGACCGTGGTGGTGGATCAGTTGCAATCTCGCTGAGTGTAGCCTACTCCTTTTGTTTGCGGTGCCTAGGGAAAGTGTTGAATGGGGGAGGGGGAGAGAGAGAGCTTCGGCAACAAAGTGACTAAAGGCTGCTAAGGGGGATGAGAAGGCCAAAGTGGCTTCCAGGCTTGGATGGAGGGAGCACGTGGCCGGCATGCCACTAAATAGGAGGTAGAAGAACGAGAAAAGGTAGCAGGCAGCACTGTGCAGAATGCAGGAGGGGGCAGTGGTGCTGTGCAAGACATTGGCCAGCTGGCTGTGCTAGTATAGAGGGCAGCACTGGTAGAGGCGGCAGTGTAGGAGCAAGCAGCATTGAAGTGGAACAGGACGGTCCTGGGCAGAAGTGAGAAAGGGCAGCGCTGAACAGGAGAGAAGCAAGATGGCACTACTGCAAGAGGAAGAAGAAGGCTGGTCACTGAGGGCAAGGAGCAGTGCTGGTCCAGCAGGGCGTGCAGGAGAGTGGGCGTCAAGTGGCAGCTTCAGGACATTAGGCATGATGGCATAGGTCAGCTCATCAGATCCTGCGCACAACTTGCATAACCATAGGACCTCTCTCCAGTCCAGAGCAGTTGGCGTTTTGGAAAGGTGAAGAGAGTTTTCATAACCAATGGTATTGGAGACCAATGTTCTACAATCCTAAACTATTTCCTCAAGATACAACCACATGAACAGGTACAAGATCTGCAATGACTGATTGGTCTAGGACCACCTTACTTAGGATTTCTCGATTGAAAAACTTATGATTGCTGTGCTGTACAAGCAAATACCTCTTGCCAAAACACCTGCACATTTCAAAAAGAGTGATGCCAAGTATTCTTAAAGGTGTCAGACTTGAGAGCATTTCTTGAACAAATATCCCAAAGTGGTGGTTCCCACTTGCATGGGAAGTTACAGTAGGAGTCGTTTTCACACAACAACCAATTACGGGTAGTACCCTAACACCCACCAAACCCTGTGCATAGATATGAAGCTTGCAAAGTTACCAGATGTATTCATCAAACAAAATCTGATGGTTTGTCTCATCCTTATTGTGATTCTCTAAATGTATCATTGTCTAATAGTTAGTATGAGACTTGTCTAGGACCTAAGAAGCAAATTGCTTTTAGTGAAAATGCATGAATTCCTATTTCTGCAAACATAATAACACAAGCAATGAGACCAACCTTGTGCCAAACACCTTGTGCAGAATTTCTCCATGCTGTTGTTATTGTATCCCTTCTAGATCCCATGAAACCAAGAAAACTTCCCATGCCTACTGCTGTCTTCAGTCCAAAAGCAGTATCACGTTCTGAAAATCGACGTTTCCTGGGCCACAGATCTCTTATCATTGGTGAGTCCTTTGTGAAAAACTCTATTTGAGCAGAGGGAGAACTCCCGGTTTCATCAAGAGATGCAAGATCCAGAGTGCCAGCCCATGGTCCTCCAAAGAAATTTCGCTTGCTCCAATCTTCTGCTGGTGGATGCAGTTCTAGCTCTCTCATGAGCAAACCAGCAGAATCTGCACCTCGAGGTCGGGGCAAATTCTGAAGCAAAGGTCAGTGTTAAGATCCAAGTTCTATCTCTCTCATTGCCTCTTTCTGCATTTACATATGTAATGCATAGTGTAAATGAGATGCATATATATCGTCTTCAAATATAATTATCCAATTACTGTTGTGCATGGGTCAATATTTGGAAAACTGTGTGTCTGGATGCATGAGTTGAAATGTGACCATCATGTACCAACATTTTTCTCAAGAAGTCCAAGCAAAGAGGAAATAACCTGTATATGATTGCAAAGGGAAGCTTCTACAACTTCAGGAGCAACTGAATACTCCCCATCCGGATAGTGCAAGCGCACAGTTGGTGTAGGTAGTCCAACTTGGCTTTTAGGCAAAGGATGCGGAAGGGAGGATGTCTTTTTGCACAGATTTACAGACACAATAAAAAGCGCTTTCACCTTCAAAAAGAGTAAGTTTAACAGTAACATCAACACCCAAAAAAAAGGGGTTGGGGGGGGAATTGACAGGAAAACACATCTTTTGATTGCAATAAATCTTCATTTCATGACACCTCATACTGCACCAGCAAAATGTCAAACATATTACCTCTTCTGAATTATAACCCTGACCAGCATTTCCACTACCCCCCCGTTGAGAACGAGCTGCTGCAAACTCATCTGGGACATCCATACCTGGAATTAAATTTTCCATCTGAGCTTCTTACTCTTAGTACACCACAAAATTTGTACTGACTCTCTTTTGTTGGGAAACAAAAAACAGTTTGAGTTTATAAAGATCAAACATCACTTTGAAGTGCAGATAGTACCATCAGAATTTCTTGTTGCAGCAGGACGTGGTGGTGGTGGCTGCCGTCTTCTAAAGATGAGGCAAAACAACAGAAGTTGGCATAGTCTATGGAGAAAATTGCAATCACCACTCAGCCTCACTGCCGGCATTCCTGGAAAGGCTGCCTGACTAACACTCAACTGTAGAGGTGTTACTGTTCCTGTGACAGCAGCAGATCCAACAGCACTTTCTGAGCTGTTATTAGCCTTAGCAATTGCACCTTGCACCCATGCTTGTACAGAGGTTGTGCCATTGCTGGTTGCTTGGGTAGTTGGTTGTGTACCTAGGATCGTTAACAAATCATAATAGCTTCATATGATCCTACACTTGATGACACAAAAAAAATACAAACATCTATAACCATCATTTTAGCATAGGTTAGACTACTCATTTTACCTTGTGCTGGTGTTTGTGATGATCCAGTTGTGCTTGATGTAGAGGTTGGAAGCCGTGGATTGGCAGCACTTGAAGGTGTATTACCAGCCGCATGATTTGCCAAGGTTCGGCAAAAGCTTGCATAGCGTCGTAGGCGAGTAAGGAAATGTGAAGCGAGATCAAGGACAGCATCAACATAAAACTGCAACAGTAGAAGGGTGAAAGCCAAGCTATCAGGCAGTTAATAGCTCAGACAATATCAAACCTCACAGCTAGCTCGTTTGCTCTCTCTCTCTCTCTCTAGTGGTTAGCCACTTGTTATATTGACCTGCTAATCCAAGTTCAAATCTCCCCTTCTATATTCCTATACTAAATGACCGTGTGGATGTAGGAATTGAACTCAAGACCATCTGGTCAACATACGTTCAACTTAATCAATTGAGCTACATCAGTTTGCGCTCTCTCTCTCTCTCTCTCTCCACACACACACACACACACACACACACACACACACACACACACACAGAGTGGCTACCCTAATGGTAAGCCACATATTTGTCAAACTGATTGACCCAGGTTCAAATCTCCCTTTTTCTACACCTATACTAAATTACCATGCGAAATGTAGGAGTTGAACCCAAGATCTTTTGGTCACCATGTGTTCAACTTAACTGATTGAGCTATATCCACTCTCTCTCTCTCTCTCTCTCTCTCTCTCTCTCTCTCATGCTGGTAGCAGCAGACGTGCTGCTCGTCTGACATGAAATGGAAGTGATGTGAATGGTCTGACGTGGCATGGAAGTGATGTTAATGTTCTGATGTGACATTAAAGCTGGTCTGATGTGGTGACATGATGCTGGTCTGACGTGATGCTTGCACACCTGGCATGAATGACTGCAGGCAATAATGGTCACATTGCAGTGAGAGACAAATGCTGTGAGCTCTGAATATCTGGATGTGACATGGGATGCCAGCACTAAAGGAGACCTCTTATGGATATAGCCCGCAAATGCAGTAAATGCAGAAATATAAACAGCCTGGGATGCCATACTTCTGACTGCTGAAACTTGGACATAATCGTAGATGAAACTGTGAATACAATGGTTATGCATTGGATACTGTCATGCCAGTAATGCAGTCTTGTATGCTCTGGGGTCTGACATTGTGAGACAAGTTCTGAATATATTTAAGGCAGTGAAGGCAAGGGGCTTGTGAAAGAATTTGGTAAGGGGGGTGGGGAAACCCTGGAAATTGCAGAAATCACAGACATTGCTCTGATTTGACGAGTGCAGAATACAACCTGAGTGGCCTTGCACATGGTGTGTGAATACAATTAACTATGGGGACATATGATGCAGACAAATATAAAAATCGAACCATGGAAAATGAATATTTAGGAGACAATTCTGATCAACAACTAATGCGACCAGCCATGGAAGCAATGTTCCACACCTCTTCTAAGAACACACAGTACAAGACAAATTGCCGTAGGGCCCATGACTGGGACTATCTCCCCAAGATCTGATATGCATGGAAGGACCTCATGCACCATGAATAAAAGAAAGTAAAAAGAAATTTGCCTCATGATTTGCTTTGAACTACAAATTATGAAATAGGAGTTGGAAAAAGAAATACGAGAGCCAATCAAGGCAGAACTAATAGCAACAAGAAGGCACAAATGCAAGATATATAGATTGCTGTCTGAAATGCACACACTGAAAACTGAAATGCAGAAAGTGGTAGATGCTTGCAAATCTGAAATCTTGGAATTGAGGGAAGAATTCAACACATTTAAGAAAAAAGAAATAAACGTGCAAGAAGCACTACAAAAAGAGAAAGAAGCACTAAAGGCATGTGAAAGGGAGGTTCGCTCATGGGCACAAGTGGCAAAGACAACACAGAAGCAGATAGAAGAGGCAAGTCCATGGATTGAAACAGTGAAAAAGAATAAAGGAACATCGGTGAACAAGACCGAGGTAATGAATGCTACTCTTGAAGAAGAAAGGGAGGTTCACTCATGGGCACAAGTGGCAAAGAGAACACAGCAGCAAATAGAGGAGGCCAGCCCATGGATTAGACAGTAAAAAAGAATAAAGCAACATGAGTGAACAAGACCAAGGTAATGAATGCTACTCTGGAAGAAGAGGCTAGGAGAGGAGCTAGGGTATTACGTGTACAAGTAGTAGGATGGGAGGAGAAAAGCACCCACAAGAAGATGTTAAGACACTTATCGACAAAATTGGGGCTTTAGATGTACTTAGGGAAGGAGGACTACTGGATAGCCATCAAAGATGAGAAGATTTATTTGGATGAGGATCTTACCCTTGCACAGATAGCACATCGCAAAGAACACATGTCCAAAGTATTGGCAGCCCGCAAAGAGGGAAAATGGGTTGTTTATAGGGATGGATGGAACATCATCACTGATACAAGGACCGCACATCATCATTGATACAAGGACCACATGATGCCATGGTGCCTATGAGGCACTTAGGATGTCAATGTGGAATTGTAATGGACCCTTACACTTGGACGCTGGTTACTTTGAAGATAGCTTCTGAAACATAAACATAGCCATGTACATAGAAACACAACAATGTAAAGATAGCCAACTGCCAAACGTGTGTGGTACATATGGGAAAGTGCATTTCCTCTATCAGCTAGAAAACCAGGAAGCACTAGGGATTCTAGAGGTATGGCCATACTATACCAGGAAGGCCTCAAAAGGACGGTGCAAGTAATGAAAAGAGATGATGATGCAGGATACTTATGGATTAGGATACATGCAGTAAGACTACGGGATATATTCATTGCAATATGCTACTCTTCTCCTACAAACTCAACCTATGCCACACAGATGGATCTTCCTTAGACGTACTCTATGAGGATATAATGAGATACGCCAGCATTGGGGATATATTATTAGTGGGAGATTTCAATGCACGCACTGTAGATAGACAATATGACCTTTATATGCATGATAATGCATGTTCAAAGAAATTGATATGCATGAAATAGGCTTATGTAGGAAAGTTGAGGATAAAGACATGAGTACTTATGGATTGTAAGAGTTTGGAGATGGCAGCTCTGAGTTGGAAGCACACAGTAGACGACAAAGAGAGAGAGAGTGAAGACACAAGCATGACACACGATGCTCCCAAGTGTATAAGTGAAAGTGCAATGTATAACCCTTAGACCTTAGGGTTGAATAAGTGCCTATGGTGCGTTCACACCCAAAAGGTGTGAAGGCAGTGAGCCTAGAAGTGGAAGCATAGAGCAACAGCAAGAACTATGGTGGAAGGAGTAAGAGCAAGAGAGAGAGACACAAGATGTGGGAACTCCAATAGTCCCAATGTGTCCCCGAACTTCCCTTTATTCAAATATCACTAAAAGAATATAGAATACTAATATACGGGCGACTAGGCACACGTGCCTTTACTCCCAACAACCTCCCACATAAAGGCGAATGTGCCCCTAGTGAGGAGAGAACACGAAAAAAAGATGACAAAGTATAAATGTACATAAGTACAACAGGATGAGGAAAGATGCCATCTCATCCAACGCCCATCAATTTCCTAAGAAGGCAAAATGCTCCACTGAGAGACTTTTAGTGAGTAGATCTACAAAATTTTGATCAGTTGAGATCTTGGCAAGCTCAATAGACCTGCCCTCAACGACCTCTCAAATAAAGTGGTAATGCGTCTCAATGCCTTACGTCTTTGCATGGAAGATTTGATTCTTGGCCAACTGAATAGCACTCATAGAATCTGAATGCAGTCTAGGGACCACATCAGTAATGCCAAGGTCTACCACACTCATAGATCTTTGTGAGTAACCACTAAGTCCCTTGATCCTATGAGATGCTCTCATAAGAGATTTCCGACGTTATTGAGTATGTGTATTGGGTCAAGAAGATGGTATATTTCTTTGGCAATCAGCATGCTACTCATATTACTTACTGGAACACTTATTCATAATAGTTGACCTTCCTCATTCAAGTATGGTTATATGGAAAATGAAAAACCTTTTCATTCCATTTGGAAATATCTTGCCATCTACATCCATAGGGTCTTGCAATAGGTACACATGTTGTTTGTATGTCTAGTACTAGCAACGAATGCTTTAGCACATTGTAGTGCAATTGAGGACAATTGCAAGGATTTCAATGACGTGATTTGTCACGAGGACCTGAGATTTTATTGCTTTGCTTAGCATTTGATTAAAATTTAATCAAATGTGCTATTGTGACTTGCACGTGAGGTGCAAGTTAATTATTTCACAATGTGCAACCCAACACCCCAAGATATTGATTGGTGCCAAAGCCAAAACTTTCAATAAGTTATGCCTAACAAGTTCTAGGTGGTACCCTGTGTCAAATTTGGGTTTAGATCAATTTATTGGCCACTAATGTCACTCGTAATATTAATTAATTAATTAATTAATACCGATCTAAGGACAAATAATTGCTCAGGAATACTTGAAAGATAGATTGGCCTAGCCAATTTAATTATTGACTAGTACAATCAAATTTTTGAGTACTAGAATAATTATTAAATTATTTTTCTAAATTAATATTTTAAAAATTAATTAAATAAACTAGATAATGTTGAAAAATAGGATTAAAAGATTGCCAATTGACAAAACTTGCACATGCAAGTGGGAAAAACGTTTTAGGGTCTGGTGAAAGTCTATTCCAACCATTGTGAGAGAGAAGGATGATATTAGAGAGCAAAGAGATGCCGCTAATGTGATTTCTAGCCACCAAGGATCAATCTTACAAAAAGTAACAACAGTTTGGAGCCCTCCAACTGCAAATGACAATAGCCCAAGGTTCTTCTAGTGCGGAGGACAATATATAGGAGAGAATAACAGCCTTCCCAGTGGTCCTAAGCTCTAGGTGACAGCTTCCATGTCCTTTTGAGCAAGACAGTAGCAAATTTTCAGCATTTCTCAGGATGAAACTCTAAACTTTTTCTCTCTACAACATTCTCTCTCATCCCCCAACAATATCTAAAGTTATCTCAATAGAATCCAGCCATTTGAGTCATCAGAGGTGGAGATATTGAAAAATCTCTACTATAAACCCTAATTTACAGCAAAATTAGGATTTGCCAGCTGCCTTGGGATGTATGCTTGGAATTGAGGGCCTAGGACTTGAATTCAAGTAGCTAAAATCAAAGAATTTCAAAGAGGTTCAAGAGGCTAGTCAGCCCATATCAAATTTGGAGCAAAATTTCTCTTTCAAGGAGCAGAGTGAAGGCTAATCCCCAAGCAAACCAAGCGGCAATTCGTTTTAGATACTTGCCGGTTAGTTTTGAAAGCAAGAGACACTTGGATTAGCCGAGGAGATCAGAGAATCTCAATTGTACTCCATATGTTTGCAACAGAAGTTCAAGAAATATCGCAAGGGGTGCCAATTTCGGGGCCAATCGGCTCTCCATTGTCCAAGATTCAAGTGGTAAAGTGTGCATTTTAGTTTATGTGAATTTTACACTTGCTATAATTTGTGCTTAATCAAGCTTTTTTACCATCCTATCCGAGAAGGAAGGCCGGTTTCATTGAAATTAGCTACACCATACAGTCCCCACCACATTTTTGTGTACATAGTTCTATCAAATTTGGATTTTCTTTTCATTCTACTAATGGGAGAGCACTAGACATGGTTTTAGTCTAGCATAGTCCCATCATAAAGTTATTTATTAGCATTGTTTCATATGCCACTTATTTTAATGTCATCTTCACATTATTGATGAAATGGCATTACATATGGGTCATAGGCCACATTGGGCTTATGTAGAAGTTAACATTTCTTTCTTTCATTATTTCCCTCTCTCTCTCTCTCTCACACACACACACGCACACACACACACACACACGGTAATCAAGTGGCTACCTATGTTGAGCTAAAAATACTTTACATGCGGATTAGCTACATTAAATAGCCCTAAAACAAGCCTAATTGATTGAATTACCCAACTTTCATTAAAAAGAAATGTGTTTCTAAAGAGTGTTTGTTCCATAAGCCAAACCCTAATTTGGGAGGATCCAGCCATGTATAAATAGCCAAGCTGTCTACTGACTAGCCTTAGTCTCGTTTTTGTAGCTAGCAAGTGCAATCTCTTTGCTGTCCAGATATGACAACTATTTTGAATCGACAACGATTCCCGACCAACACGTTGTTGCTCCTGCCCTCCCCATTGCAACCCATCGAACCCCCCTCGTTGACGTGACGCGTCTCCCATTTCTCTCGCCTGCTGGCCGCCATCGCGTTCTTTGAGCCGCCGACAGCTCTCGCCATCGCAGCGACAGTTTCCTTGGCAGAGCACTCCACAGCCCCCCCTTGCCCATTCCACGCGACAAGACCGCAGTCTCCCACAGCCACCACCCACGTCACAAACTACCTCACCTGAGATCCCACAGCCCCCACACCCACCCTCCCCTACCTCCCAAGCCCCCCCCCGCTGACCTTGGCCCACAGTCCCTTCCTTCCAGGGCCACCTACCTCCGCCCCCATACTCGCCACATATCTCCAACCATCCCACCATCCCTCGACCCTCTTCCCCCCCATCATCTCCTTTGCTGAGCACTCCCCTTCATCCGCACCCGTGTCACATGATCCCCCCCAATCCCACTCCCGCTCCTCCCATGGAGGTGATGAGTCACACACGCCTACATCCTCCTCGCACCAACAGTCTTATCCCTCCCACACAGCCACCATCTCATTTGCCCCTGCCGCCCGTCACACTTTCCCAAGATAGGCACAACTGTTGCCACGAGAGTTCTTCCGCAATGGCCCATGGTTCTACTTGAGAGTTGCGGAGAGCGGAGTGTCTCCACTCCCTCTAGAGGTGGGGATCTTTGTGGTTCGCAAGTCAAGGAAGGGCAAGGTCCATCTACTAGCACCACCGAATGGACCAAACTACTCCTTTTTCTTTCAGTCCTCTCACTCAGGGGATTGGACGACGACACAAATAGAGGAGTTGAAGAGTTAGGTGGCGGATCACATCTCCCAGTGGATGGGAGAAGAAGGACTAGCACTGTTTGCACAGCAGTGGCCTAGTTGCATGATGGACATTAACTGGTGGGCTGAGGCTAAGGTCCCACACTTGAGCATTATCTTTCAAGCCCCTCCACAACAGTGGAGGGCTCCGAGGGTTGTGATCGAGTGGCCCTTGGCATAGGCGGCCCGTTTCTACCAGTGTACGGAGTCACGACTCTCAGCATGACTGATAGATGCATTGATAGTACCACCTGGAGCATCTATCACCCCTATGGTCCGGCTGAGGGCCACCATGGGGGACTGGAGTTCGCCGTCCAGACCTGCTACAAAGTATACTTGCATGCCCCATAGTTTCTTATCCTCACCAACAACCTCCACACCGAATAGATGTCTGTTCGGTTAGTCGCAGGTTTCCCCATGAGCTTATACCTTGCATCCTGGAATGTGAATAGTCTCCACTACAATGGGGCACGTGGTTCCAGGAACTTGATTGTTCGGCACGAGCTGCAGTCTGCCCTTGCCGGACGGATCGACATTTTACTTCTATAGGAGCACAAGCTCACTCCCTCCCAGGCCTAGCAGGTAGGGAAGGTACTCCCGAGCAGCTCGCACACTTATTGGGAGCACGCCATAGGTGCCCACGGCAGGAGTGGAGGCGTATGCACCTCTATTGGCTCGAGTCTCACCGCTTGTATACGAGACCACGGGACGATAGTGACAGGGAGGGTTCTATGGATTAGATTGAATATTGGGGACTCGTGCCTTGGAGTCCTCAATGTCTATGCCCCTACGGAGGTTAGTGCACTCTGGATGGACTCCCAGAGATGGACTCCTTGATCGTTGGAGGATACTTCAACAACCTTGAGGCTTTGGAGGACCAACAGGGCAGAGGCAGAAACTATCAGGGCATGGTCGGGAAGGAGCAAGAGGCATGGGGCGAGACCCTGCCTTTCACAGGAGGGAGAGGTCGCTCGACTTCTCTTGGGGATACAGGCGGCTAGGTGGAGTTCTGCTGGAGCGGTTGGAAGGGTTTTATGTGGGAGAGTGGGGAGGCTCTCATGGAGGCTAGATTGGGCAGTTGGCAGGCAGCACGTTGTTCGATCATTGCCCGGTTCTCCAGACACTAGGTCCCCCAGCATTTGCCCTAGACACTCGATCCTGTAGGATCCTTGACTCGATCTATAGGAGGGAGGAGGTGACGAGATAGATAGAGCAGCTCTGGATCGGAAAGTGGGGCAGGAGGGACCAGATCATAGAGGAGGTTGCAGAGGTCCTAGCCGAGTCGAGTAGAATCTGCCAAGAGGCAACCATATAAGCCAGGTAGCAGAGTTGGGAGGAGGAGAGAGCGCTTTGGCAGGACCTTGCAGCCACGCAAAGATTACTATAGGAGGCACCAGGGGATCCCACCCTCCACGCACAAGACGTACGAGTGCGAGCAGCCATTGCCGGCCTAGAGGACGTGCGCTCTAAGTTCTCTTTCCGCACCTCAGCAGCTTTTTGGGCGCGGAAGAGGGACACGACGTGCAGGGAGTTTTTCCAGGTGCACCAGCCTCGCATCTTAGGAGAGCAGATACGGAGCCTTCGAGATCAGTATGGGAGGACTCATTTGAGCCCAGACGAAGTGATGGAGATTGCCACTGATCACTACAGACGCCTTTTCTAGCAGGAGACAGCCTCATCTAGAGGACAGTGATGTAGGCAATAGGTTCAGGATTACATCCCCTCCCTTGTCACAGAGGAGATGGGATGCTCCCTCCTAGCCCCCTTCACAGAGAAGAAACTAGAGGAGGCTTTCCATACACAGGACGCGAAGAAATGCCCGGGAGAGGATGGCCTCTCTAAGGCATTCTTTACTACCTACTGGGACGTGGTGAAGGACTCCCTACTGATGGCCTTCCAAGAGATTTTCACTTTAGGACAGATGCCAGGGAGCCTTTCGGTAGGCTTTATCAATCTTCTCCCCAAAGGGGGAGACCGATTGAAGCTTTCCCAGTGGAGACCAATCACCTTATTGTCAGTGGCCTATAAGGCACTGGCAAAGATGATTGGTAGGCGACTACGCCCCGTGCTGCCAGATATCATCCATGACACATAGATAGGCTTTGTCCAGGATAGGAGTATCCTAGACAATGTATTCACCTTCTTTGAGGCTACAGAGTGGGCTCAGCACACTGGGCAGAGACTGGCCGTACTACTCTTGGATTTCGAGAAAGCTTATGATAGGGTGGACTCGGATTTCCTAGGGGGCACCATGGTGAGGTTGGGTTTCCCCTAGGCGTGGATTCGTGGGGTCGCCGCACTTTACAGATCGGCCACCACCAGGGTTCTCATAGGTGGTAGGAGAGGGGAGGAGTTTCGATTGGAGAGATCGGTCTGGCAGGGCTGCCCCTTGGCCCCGTACTTGTTCCTACTCTTTGTAGAGGCGATGTCTCACTTCCTTAGGTCCCGTGTGAGCCTCCGACTTCCCGTGAGAGAGGAGACTGAGTTGCTAGACTCAAAGTATACAGATGATACAACACTCTACATTGAGGACGATGAGTTGATGCTGGAGAGAGTGAGACTGGCTCTTGAGGTGTTTTGTTCTGCAAAGGGAGCAAAAATCAATTGGCAAAAGTCGGTTGGTTTCCTCATAGACCTGGACTCTAGCATGGAGTGGGGCGTCCACCTAGGATTTAGATGGGTGAGCAGAGGGCAGACTGTCCGGTACCTAGGGTTCCAGGTGGGCCTTGACATCACTCCCGCCCAGCAGTTTCTTCCAGTTGACCTATTGGAGCACGGCTCGCCTCTCATTAGCCGAGCCCTGGTGGTTAACCAGGTCTCCTAGCGATGGCCTAGTATATTGCCTTGTGTTGGTGCTTCTCCTCATCCTACGTAGTGCAGCTTTGCCACCTGGTGCGGAACTTCCTTTGGTCCGGGTTAGATGGCTCCAGGGATTCCCGGGCCAAGGTGGAGTGGGCGACCATCATATGGCATCGGTTAGAGGAAGGGCTTGGGATCATAGACCTAGAGTTTCAGAGTATGGCCCTCTTGGGCAAGCTAGTTGTCCGTGGCCTCACACCGGGAGGGCGGACCTGGAAGGTCCTATTGCAGGAGGTTCTTCAAGATTGTAGACCGAGACTTGGAGGTGAGTGGAGGCCGTCCTTGAGATGGATCTTCACGTCAGCCGAGATCACCCCCCCAAGATCACCTTTCCTATAGAGCTTACTCCACGTGTGGCAGGGCCTCTGTAAGGCCCTAATCCAGAGCCCCCCAGGCTGCCAAGAGGAGATAGACTGTCAGTCGGTGATTTGGAACCCCTAGGTCAAAGATCGGGAAGGGGCACAGATAGGCGAGCGCCCCCACATCTAGTGGGCTGGTTGGGAGGTCGGCCCAGCTTGTACCATCAGGACATGGCGACAAGTGTACAAGATGGTGGATGAGGATGTGCTGCAGCGAGTATCAGGCTCCCAGAGAGGAGTGGATTTGAGGTGAAGGGAGATAGATGCAACAATACCTCCGGAGTGGCTTGCTCCCCCGATACGAGTGCCGATAGAGCCTGGGGAGGTATGGGCCACTAAGTTTTCACCAGCAGGTATCCCCCTATAGGTAGTAGGTAGAGTGGGCAGCACCCCGCAAGGGACTTTCTTCACTGTTCAGGAGGGGGGGCGTCTGTCCCTTGACAGAGGGCAGCAGGATGAAGGGATAGCTGCCCTTTCGTGGAGGAGGATTCGGGTGGTGGGGCTTCAAAGGAAGACATGGCGACTGGACCACTATGTTTTTTGGAAGGAGCTCAGGGTGTGGCGCCTTTGGATCTGGGAGGGCAGACCACTTGATGAGCTGGAGTGGGATCGAGGAGAGTGGCTATGGCCGACCACTGCAGTCGCCAAGAAGCCACCGAGGTTCCTGGAGTACACTGCCAGGATTGGCAGATACGTACTGATGCAGAAGGATATGGATTGGGTGTCGTTACGTAGCAGGCACTGGGCGGAGCACAGCATCACGGAGCCGTTCCGACAACTTCTAGCGCCACCTATGGGATAGCTAGAGGCCGAGGAGGATATCATATTTCTTATGGCTAGTGGCACATGGGGAGGCTTGGCGGTGGGAAGTTGGCTTGCCCAGATGCAGGAGGAGGAAGGTTGTAAGCATTGCTCACAGCAGCCTCTGGAAACCCCAAAGCATTGCCTTTGGTCATGTGAGGAGGCGCAGCTCGTGTGGAGAGGAGCATGGCGCATTCTTCGCCGCACAGCACGCAGCCTTGGATGTATCTCATGGGGAGCTTTCTGCTGGCAAGCAGTCAGCCAGGGTCGTCCCCTTCTGTATGAGGCCGGGATGCAAGACACGATATTCATCATTGAGACAAGGTCGTGCGCAGTGGTTGGTTTGGAGGCTCTACACTTCCGCCAGGTATTGGAGCCCATAGCAGACCGCTCTAAGGTATGGGAGATCATAGGGAGTATTACTTGATGGCATATCTGGAAGGCGCGGTGTCAGGAGACTTTCGGCGGAGAGTGTCTTTCAGCACAGGTGACCTTAGTAGAGCTTTGGACCTCCATCATTCACTCCCTCCGCATCCATTGGGATCAGGTGTGCAAGGCGAGTCCAGGGCTCCTCGGGAGCTCCATTGTCATTTTATGCATACCTGGGGCGGCCAGGACCTGTTTTTCGTGATGCAGGCAGGCAGCCCCAGATGGCGATACACCCCCCCTCCATGGCTTCTTGCCCCCATCCCCCCCAGACCACCTTGACAGGCTTGTATACATGATGTATTTGTGTTTCTGCATCAGCTCCAGCTAGTCTGTTGAGCATGAGCACTTCGTTGTAATCAGTTTCTTTTGAGTAATATAATCAGCCACATTTTATTTGCGAAAAAAAAAAAAAAAAAAAAAAACTCTTTGCTGTCCACACCCCGTTCGCAGAGCATATCTTAGTTCAAGCTGATGCCCACTACTTCCAATCATCAAGCACCTACCCAACAGCCCCATGCTGATGTTGGAGACTGTTTACAGCCTACTGCCATCACCAGGACTGCTGTGTTTACTGCTGATCTCCATCTATAGCCTGCGTTTGTACTTACACAGCTGTAACAACTCTACCACATGTCAGCGAGATCTGCAATTTGCAGTCTGCAGCTGTCTATCGTTTGCTGATTTCTTGCATAGATTGCCTGTCTGATCCAACCATCATTAGGGTTGCATTTGCTGCTGCCAAACAACCGAGGAGGCTGCTTGCTGCGTTTTGAGATCCCTCCAAGTACAAGACACTCTTTGCTTCAGTCCTAAAGACACGAGTTCGGGGGTCAATATTTCACCTTTGCAGAGTGGGTTTGTTGCATTAAGCATTGTATTCATTCATTATTCAAAACTGTTTTATTTTCTATGTTCAGTGTCCATGATACCCTAGCTCTAACTATGTTTCTTTATCAATGTGTGCATCAATCATAGGATTGTGCTTGTGTACTCTAGTCGAGCATTCCTTTACATGGTATCAAAGCTAGGTACTCATTGAAGAGACGTAAGCCCTTGATCACAAAGCCTATCTTCAAAAATAACATAGGAATGATGACATCGAAGGCTTCCACACCAACTCAATCTCCCAAGTAGCTTATGTTGAGAACGGAGTAGGAGTGGGTTCCATAGTGTTATGTCCCTCCACATCGGGATGGCAGCTGGTAGCACTGGTCACACTAGTCATGAATGTTATGTCCCTCCACATCGGGATGGCAGCTGGTAGCACTGGTCACACTAGTCATGAAGTGACTTGCAAATGCACGAAGTGCACTTTGGAGTTGGGGCAATTGAGTCCCATTTATAGGATTTGAGGCCCTCTTTTGCACATTCATTGTGTAATCACCAGTTTGGGAATCTTAGCCTATTGGCCAACACATCCGTACATGGGGATGGTATCAGCTAATGGTATGGAACACTAACCCTTAGGATGTGGTTGTGACCAGGAGTGCTACTAGCTTCCAGGTTCACGGATCAGCCCTTTCGGCTCTATGGTTGGGAGATAAGTCTGATGTACAATTCCTTTCATTTTGTATGGCTGGGAGACGAGTCAGATGCCCAGTCCCTTTCATTGTAAATATGGCTTGTGTAGTGTCTCATGTGTAGGTTGGTATTAGAGCCTCATCTTGCAATTGTTCGAGAGATTTGATGATGTGCAAAAAACCACTTTTGCTCATAGAACTGTGATGCTTCACGCTTGATACATATGCATTTATCTCATTAAGGGTTGTATGGGACACTACTAGTGGAAAGGGCATGCGAGGGTGGACACATGTTGCGAGTGGTAGGTATGAAAGCAAGGTATGTTTCTTGTTTTTATACTCATGCTTAGGTTTTGTGTTGGGGTGATGCTTGTGCAATATTAGGGCTATGGCAAACTAATGCTAGGACCTAAAACCTTGTAGCCCACATAAGCATCAACATTTCAAATGATAGATATCTTTTATTTAATATTAATATTATCCTTAATTGCAATTTTATTATAGCTTTAAATATTTGTCTCACGTTAACATTTAATATCTATGTTGGTATTATCATTAAATTTAATGCGAACGTTATATTTATTATTGGATTAAATTTTACTGTTGATGTTTGGAGAAGTGGAGAGAGAGTAATGAGATGAAATGATATATTAATGTCTACAAAAGACCGAAATGACCTATGAGACCATGAGTTACAATCATGTGTATGATGGTACACCAGTCTGGGCAAAATATGTATGTAGCACAAAGCAAAATAAGAAAGGAAACGTACTATAGCTATGTGTAAAACATAGAGCTCTATCTAGTAACAATGAGCTCCAAATGGTACAATCTCATGTGGGTATGGAGAACCTAGCTCTAGCCTGAGCAATAATCCACTGTATCCGCCTATGAAGGTGTCATCCGTGTCTGTGCCAAGGCCTAGGACGTCTGGATCGGCTAAGCTGAACAGCTCGATCAATCAGTACTCCTTGTCTGTGTGCGGATTGTGGCAGTGAGAGAGGCTCACGTGTGGACTGTGGCTGTAACTGTATTGAAGTCTTCTGAGTCTCCTTTGCAAAGAAGTCTGTGAACGGTCTTGATGTCCTGGGGCAATTGTACTCCTAAGGCGCATGTCCGAAGCCATTGTATCTCAAGAAGAAAGAGGCCAAGGCATCGCTGATAGGTAAAATCCATGACTCTGGATAGTGGTCCAAATCCGTCTCTAAAGAGACAGTGGAAACGACCATGGATCTCATAATACACTGGGCAGCGTCAAATATAATGCTCCTCTTTCTCTGGCTCTAATTGGCATATCTAGCATATGTGCTCCTCTGGTGGGATGGATCTATATCTGCTAGTCTCAATCTCTAGCTGATGTGAGGAGGTGCGCAACTGGCCAATAGTACATCTGATCCCATGGGAAAGGTGGGTGTCCATGTATCTCAGGCGAACAATAAATCCATCATCTATAGTATGAAGGAAATGCACATGGTAGAAAGCCATCTTTGTCCCTAGCTCCTGCCCTGGCATCAACAATGTCCGCCTGATATCCAACTGGGTAAGATCCATCCTGATGATCTTGCGGATCTCTAGCCTGCTTAGATCAAGAGATGGTGCATCAAGGGAGTACTAGAAGGGGGTAACTTGTCCATGCCAAAGCCATACGCTCAAACCAGGCCGATATCTGTGCATACCAACATGAAGTATCACCCTCGTTGGCAAGCTGCCTGGAGGACTCAAGGGCCAACCGTACATATCTGTGTCTGGGTAAGTCCCAGAGGCTATGTATGTATGCGACTGATTGGGCGAGGGCCTCTACCATAATTAGTGTAGTTGCTAGCTCAGCTTTGATGATCTCATGTGGCACTGAGGCCTTGCATCTGATTATCCTGGATATCATGGACACTAGGGGTTTCTCCATCGATCTCCATCCGTCATAAGTGCGCCTTGATCTGCTACGGTGGTCAAGACTAGGCCCGCATATATGTACTCCATAAAGTAGTGTGGATGTGACTAGTGTATCGAAGAGCCATAGATTGGTACGGGGTGCTTGGAATTGCACCTATGAGCACATCCTCTCCAAACCACCTAGTGCCCACATCTTTGCCCACTTGCTTAACTCATGCTCACGGATGGAAGCATATAACTTAGCCAATGTATGCCCAACCATGATAGTCCGATAGTTACTGGGTAGAGTAGGGTCCCCTAACTTGAGGATGGGCACAATAGCGTTCGTGCTCCAGCTTTCTGGTAGGCCTTCAAACATGGCTCTGTTAAACATGTAAGCTAGGAATCCTGCCACCAAATCTCTAGCATGGATCAAGTGCTCGGCTACTAATCCATCATGATCTTGTGCCTTTCCTTTGCTAAGTCAGTTAATGGCCTCTCGGACCCTACTTTCTGTAAAGAAAGTGGTGGTCTTTGGACAAGTCTCAAGTGGGTCAGGAAGAGGTGGCTGACCCTCCATAGAATAAAGACTAGCTGCATACTCCTCCCATACAGTGGTGGACGTAATAGGTGTGGTCAAGCAATGCTCTTTGAAAAGCCTCCAAGTCTCTCTAGAGTCCTCGCTTAAGAATAACTGATATAGGTCTCACTCCAGGTGGGCCAAGAATGTTTTCTTCTTCCAGCATGTGAGGCATCTAAAGAGTATTTGTGCTTGTTTGTGGGTAGTGGACCCCAGTGCTATCTCTCTCTGTAGCCGTGCTTTGGTCTCGCGGCACTCATCATCATACCAGCTGTTCCGAGGCGTCACCCTAGTGGAGGCTCGTTGCGTGGGCCATGAGTGTGGGAAGGCTACACCTGCAGCGATGTGTAGGGCCTCACTGAACTGCTAAGTTAGCTCCTGTAATGGAATGTAGGGGTCTGCATCATGTAACAATCTAAGGATCTCCGCCTCATAGGTATCCTCTGTCTCTCTGGAAAAGAGGTATCTCGAGTTCCGTTGAGTTACATGATGGGTCTGCGTGTCAGTGAATTGGAGGTCGATGGTGAATGATGGGCAAGTATGATCCATTGCAACTACGAGAAGGCGTGCGGATATTGAGAGGTCCTGGATGTGAGATATCAGTATCGGTGGGGCAAGAACATAGTCTACTATTCTGGCACCATGTCGGTGAGCATAAAATGTGAAGGCGCCGAATAGGGGGTATCTAGCCAGGCCATTAAGAATGGCCAACCTGTGAGCTGTGTCCATCTTCACAAGGTATCTCCCATATTCGGTGACTTTCCCATATCCGCAAATGTCCTCTCTAGCTGTAGCTCTGACACATCCTGCTCCTGTAGCATCTCCTCAGATGAATCAAAGAAAGACACCTGATGGGAGGCTGTCCTAGCATTAAAGTCTCCTAGTAAGATAACCTCTCCCTCCTTCAAGAACTCCCAAATATCCTCATCCAAAGCCACATACGGTGATTGCCCCTTGGGTGGGGCGTATCAGGACGTCATAGGGGGAAAATAGTATATGGCAACATACAAAGTGCGTTCCTCACCACGCACTCTCACCCACATGTATCTGGCCTGCTCATCTCTGCGGACTACCTAGGTCATCTGTTGTAGCTCCTCCATGAATAACACTGCCACTCCTCCTAACCCGCGATTACTGTGGTTTGTGCGTGTCTCCTTCCTGCAAGCTGACTCCCCCGAGAGAGAGAGAGAGAGAGAGAGAGAGAGTTGTCTCTCTACTGCATATTGTGACAGTCAAAGGCGTAGAGTAAGAGGTAGTTAGCAGCTTGGGGAGAAGCAATTAGAAGCTTTGTGGGGGGGGGGGGGGACGAGCAAGATGAAGGGAAGCCAACAAACAGATGAGTTGCCGAAGAAAATAACAGACTATCCATCAAACTTAATGGACTAGACCTCGAGCGCTACTCTATGTGCGATACCTTTTTGGATTGCCGCGAGACTACCAAAATGAGATGCTCTGCAATCCCATTCATTTTCTCAAGGGCATCTACATGTATGGAAAGAATTTTGATAACACTTTGGTTGCATCGAGGAGCAATCAACCGATGCACAATTCCCATCGGGTTGCCTTGGTCTTTAAGTTTAAAAAATAAGCTACTACATCACCAAGTCGACAACCATCTTCGGAGTTGCATAAGAAAAGCAATGGTAAGCATAAGGTCACTCGTAGTGAGAATCGCTCTAAGGGTCGTTGCTTTGCTTGGAATCAAATGGGTCACTTTCAAGATCCTCGTGAGTCTCCAAAACAAGAAGGCAAAGTCTATTTCTACGACTTCAATAAATACTCTTGAAGCTCCAAGCATATCTTCTTAAATTTTATTCGAAGATTGTTTTGTTAATGCTAGTAGTAGCAATAGTAGTTCTATTAATGAAAGTGGTTTTGGCCTACATGACTCTTTCAAAGTCATTGGCATATAAATGGCGATTAGATCACAACTTCGACTCATAATTTTATTTCTTCTAGTTGATCAAGAAGAGTCCACATGATACGTGCTGACTGAATTTATCGTGTCTGATACATGGAGGGTCCTACTATAAATGGTTGGGATTAGGTGATACCAGATTTGGATATTTCGATCCAATAATACTATCAAATTATGCATTTCCGACTTAAGAGCCTAGCCCATGTCGATGTCATTCTTGGTATGCCATGGTTCTTTGATAAATACTCATTGTATATTGATTATAAAAATCATGTATGTTCTTTGAGCTTGCTGGTCATTTCCATGTGATTGAGCATTCTTTCCCCTCTGGGATTACAAAAAATAGTATACATATGATTTCAACAATGGAATTTACTCCATGTTTCTTATATTTATTTTGTTGCAAAACAACAATAATCTAATTCTCAATCTAATTTAGTTTCTTTTAATAATAATCTTCATATGAATTCAACTATGAATGAGTATTTAGATCTCATATTACGATAAAATACTGATGCCTTTCTGTAGAAGCTTTTTTTTTTGCAAATAAAATGTGGCTAATTATATTACTTAAGAAAAAACCTGAATACAAGGAAGTGCTCATGCTCAATAGACTAGCTGGAGTTGATGCAGAGTCACAAATATATCAGATGTCCAAGCCTCTCAGGGCAGTCTAGGGGGGATGGGGGCAAGAAGCCGTGGAGGGGGTGTATCGCCATTTGGGGCTGCTTGCCTGCATCTCGAAAAACAGGTTCTGGCCGCCCCAAGTGCGCATGAAAGGACAACGGAGCTCCTGATGAGCCCTAGACTCCCCCTGCACCTGATCCCATCGGCTGCCAAGGGAGTGGATGATGGAGATCCAAATCTCTGCTAAGGTCGCATGTACGGAAAGTCTCTCTCTGTCAAAAACCTCTTGACACCGTGCCTTCTAGATATGCCATCCAGTAAGACTCCCTATAATCTCCCATACTTCAGAGCGGTCTGCTGTGGGCTCCAATACCTGGCGGATGGGTAGAGCCTTCTAACCGACCACCGCACACGACCCTACCTCGATAATGAATATCGTGTGCTACTCCCTAGCCATGCCTCCTACTCCTCCCCAGCCATGGCCTGGTAGTTTCTGCCTCTGCCCTACTGGTCGTCTAAAGCCTCCAGGTTGTTAAAGTCTCCTCCAACGATCCAGGAGTTCACCTCAGGGAGCCCATCCGTAATCTCCAGCCAGAACCAGCCGCGTGCCCTAACTTCAGTGGGGGCATAGACATTGAGGACTCCAAGGCATGAGTCCCCAATATCCAAATTGATCCATAAAACCCTCCTTGCCACTATTGTTGCGTCGTCTCGTACACGGGCGATGAGACTCGGGCCAATAGTGGTACATATGCCTCCACTCCTGCCATGGGCATCGATGGCGTGCTCCTAGTAAGTGTGCGAGTTGCCCAGGAATACCTTCCCTAACCTCAAGGCTTGGGTGGGAGTGAACTTATGCTCCTATAGAAGTAGGATATCGATCCGTCCGGCAAGGGCAGGCTGTAGCTCCTGCCGAACAATCAACTTCTTGGAACCACGTGCCCCACTATAGAGGAGGCTATTCACATTCCAAGATGCAAGGTGTAAACTCATGGGGAGACCTATGACTGACCGAACAAGCATCTGTTCGGTGTGGAAGCTGCTGATGAAGAAGAGGAACTATGAGGCATGTGGATACGCTTTGCTGCCGACCTGGATGGTGAACTTTATTCCATTCCCCAATGGTAGTCCTCGGGTGGGACCATGGGGGTGATGGATGCGCCTGGCACCAGGGCATCTATCAACCAAGCTGAGAGGTGAAACTCTATACACTTGTAGAAATGGGCCGCTTATGCCATGGGGCACTCTATCACATCTACGAGTGCTCTCCACTGTGGAGGGGCTCGAAAGATAATGCTTAGATAAGGGACATCGGCCCCTACCCACCAGTTCATGTCCATCATGCAACCCGGCCACTACTGGGAGAAAAGTGCCAGTCCACCTTCTCCCATCCACTGGGAAATGTGGTCTGCAACCTGGCTCTTCACCTCCTTCTCTACCTGAGCCGTCATCCAGCCTCCTATGTGAGAGGTTTGACAGAAGAAGGCATAGTCTGGTCCATTCGATGGTGCTAGTAGATGGACCTTGCCGCTCCTAGACTTGCGTACCACGAAGATTCCCACCTCCAGGGGTAGTGGGAACACTCCGCGCTCCGCAACTCTTAAGACCACAGCCCACTACGAAAAAACTGTAGTAGCAGCTGCGCTTGTCTCAGGTAAGTGTGACGGGCAGCATGGACGCATGAATTGGTGGCTGTGTGAGGGACGGAGGGGGGCTAGACTGCTGATGGGAGGAGGATGTTGGCGTCTCGGATTCCTCACCTCTTGTGGGGGGGGGTGGGGGGGGTAATTGGTGGGGGAGGGGTCACCTGTATAGAGTGGGGATCAAGGGGGGGGGGGGGGAGAGGGGAGGGGCTGGTCGGTGAGGGTGATGATGGAGGGGGAGGAGAATCGAGAGACAATAGGGTGGTCGGAGGCACCTGGCGGGTGTATGGGGGGAGCAATATCTTTGGAGGAAGGGGGGTGTAGATTGGGGTCGAGAGGGGAGGCCGTGGGGAGGGGGGAAATGGGGGCTGTGGGCCCTCGGGTGAGGCGACCTATGTCGCCTCTATGGGGGCTGGATGTGTAGACCTATGGACCTGTCAAGCAGGGCAAGGACGGGGAACCATGTGGTACTCTGCCAAGGGGGGGGACGCTCGCCCTCCTCCTTGCTATGGCTGTGTCTCCCCCCCCCCCCCGGGCCATCTCCCTCTGTGTCGTCTCTGTACTCATGTGAAACTGTCCGCATCCACCTGCGGGCCTGTCGGTGAAGCCGCCCTAGCACTGAAGTGCGTGCACTGTGTTGCATGGTGGCCAATGGCAGCGCAGGCACTGTCCTTGCTGCCCAATCACAATGACCTGTTGCCTGAAGGAGTGTCTGCTTGCCTTAATCTCTAGAAGTTGTGGTATATTCTTGACCTCTTTCACTGCCACCCGTGCCTTTGGAACTCCTACGGATGTTAGTGCGTCCGCGAAGGAGGTGGGAAGGACAATGTCGAAGAGCCGTCCAAAGTCTTCCACCAACTGGCAATACTCTTATTCCTAGGCTGGGAAAGAGAAGGGTGACCGAGTGCCAAAGAAACCTGTTGTGGAGTGCAAATGCCTCCACTGTGAAGCCACTATACCAAGGGACCATGTAAATGACCCCCTTTGTGGACGCATCCTCTAACCCATTAGAACTGCCTCCAAGATTTGCGTTGTGCCGATGCGTAGCGTGGAGTGAAGCCAGTCCCAAAGCTGGGCCCTGGATGGGGAATGTCCTACTACCTAACCAAAGATCGTTGTTTCCTTTAGTTCCAACTCTGTGGCACGGTTGGCTAAGAGTTGTTCCTCAGAGAGGACGACACGTAAGGTGATTGACTGGGGGGCACTCGCTGAATGCGTAGGCGTCTGACCAAAAGTTTCCATTGCGCGTCCCTTTTGAGAACCTACCAATCACGTAGTGCTATTGGAGGGGGGGAGTTGCTACAGTTGAAGGAAGCAATTGAAGGGTGGGGAGGGGGAGGTGGTGATGGTGAGGAGGGGGAGATGCTGTTTTTGATGGTAGGGGAGGTGTTGGACACTACGGATGGCCGACTTACGATGGGTACCGTGCGGGTCGGTAGGTTTGCCAAACGGAGTCGGGACCATAGGAAGGCGCAGGAGGGGGAGGCAGCGCGGAGGGGGTGGGCATCAAGAGGGGGAGATCTGGTGCAGGGGCTAGCCTAGCAGGGGTGGGTATGGTGGGGATAGCGTGAGGAATGGCAATGCGAGGGGGCAAAGAGGGGGGGTAGCGCCCCATGGGAAGGGGAGCTACGCAAAGCAGACACGCCAGGGGGGAGGGAGCTGGTAGAGGGACAGCGCGCCACAAGACGACGGGCGAGGGAGGGCGGTGCGATGAGGATGGGCATGTGCAAACAAGGGTTGGCACAAGGAAACAAGCGGGGGCTGGCGCGAGGGAGCAGTCGGGGCGGGGCAGGGTGGCACGACGTGACGGGCTTGGAGAGTTTTCTTTCTGTAGAAGCTACCTTTGCTATCTCGCGGAAACATAGACCATAGGATTGAGATGTTGCCCAGTGGCCATCCCGTCTCTCAACAACCTAATAGCTTTAGCCAGAAAGAGGAGGACTAGATAGCTAGGAAACTCCATGGGACATGTCTGTCCTTCTTGCTAAGAAGAAGCATGGCACAATACGCTTCTATGTCGATTACAAAGGTCTTAATAAGGTAACCATCAAGAATAAATTTATGTTATCTAGGATGGATGACCTAATAGATCACCCTTGTGATGCACAATATTTCACCAAAATCGATCTTAGATCCAATTACCATCAAATACGAATAGCTTCGGAGGATATTCTAAAAAAACTACGTTTTAAACGTCGTATGGACATTATCAAATTTTTCTCCTACCTTTTGGGTTGACAAATGCTCCTACAACTTTCCAATAGATAATGAATGATTTATTTTGTCCAAATCTTAGAAAGTGAATAGTTATTTTTCTCAATAATATTCTTATTTATAGTAGGTCGTTGGAGAAAAATGCCAAATGTTTGCACATTGTCTTACGCCTCTCTTAAGACGAGAGCAATCGTTTGCTAGACTATCCAAGTGTGATTTTTTAATATGGAGCTGTTATATCTTAGTCATGTCATCTCGATTGATGGCGTTCAGATTGATCCTAAAAAGATGCAAGTAGTACTTAAGTAGCCTATTCTAAGCACCACAAGACAAGTAAAATCATTTTTAGGTGTTATTAGGTTATTTTACAAATTCATGAAGAACTATCCTCACATTGTTGAACCCTTGACACATTTGCTTAAGAGTATTCAAAGAAAGGAAAAACATGTTAGTTCGCGGGCTGTTTGGACTAAAGAGCTCGATCAATGTTCTTAATCATTGAAATGGCTAGTCATCACCACTTGACTCATGTTCCAAATAATCAATCCGAATAAACCCTTTGAGGTTCATATAGATGCGAGCAACTATACTTTACATGTTATTCTTTATTAGGATGACTAACCTATTGCATTTGAGAGCCATAAACTCACCAATATCTAAGCATGGTACGCTAGCCAAGAGAAAGAAATATTGGTGATCATCCATGCGCTTTAAGTATGTTGCCATTATTTGTATGGCACCCAGTTTATTATTTGGACAGACCACCATTCATTAAAATACCTTTCTAATCAACTCCATTCTTCATGGCCGCAAGGCAAGATGGACGAGCTTATGCAAGAGTTTGACTTCGAAATTCACTATTGAAAGGGCACAACTAACACAGTTGTTGATGCTCTTAATCGAATTTTTGAAGTTAACACCTTATCCTTCTCTGAAATCTTGATTGATTTCTATCTTTCTCTCAGAGCGTTGCCAAAACTATCTTCACTTTTGTAGGATTGGGCAACTAGTTCAAGAGGGATCTAGTAGTCTTAGAAGCTTTGGTGGTTCGAACACTCGAAACTTGGCTACTGAAAAGGAAGTTGACCGAAAAGTATTCCATTCGTATGGTTTACTTTTTGAACAAGGCAAAGTGTGGGTGCCCAACAATCAGGATATCGACAATAAAATGTTATATGAGTATCACGATGCGCCAAGCACAAGACACCTTGGTATACATCGGACTTTGGCCTTGGTTATTCGTTGTTTTTATTGGCCATATATTAAGACTATGGTTTTCTTATATGCCTAAGTGCCCACAATGTCATCTCAATAAAGCTTAAAAGCATAGACAAGAGGGCTTCATCATCAGTATGTATAGCAAATATGGATGCATTGTAGAAGCAAAAAACATATTTATAGAATTGCCTGAGCACACAATTATATCATGGACTCGAATGCTCTCAGCTTATGTAGAGCAAGGCTATAGAAGAGTGGCTCTTGAGTTTGAGCTTTGAGCTCCTCGCCCTTGATTGAAGATCTCTCATCTCAAAGTGTCCCTGCGGCAAACGACTTTCATGAACCCTCGCTCGAATGCTGTGCAACAACGGTGGGGGCATGTTGGTCCCACAAGTGTTGCAAAAGATCGGATGTCTCTTCATCCTTTGTTCAACTTAGTTAGGGGTAGCAGAGGCAGACTTCCCATCTCAAGGTGTTGTTCTTTTATAATCTTGAAATGCCTAATTTAAAAATCCCCCTAAGAGCAGCTAGTCACAAAGGGCATGGCAACGTTTTTGTCTAGATGTTGGAGATTGAGAGAGTGCATGTTGATACGCCATTCACAATGAGAGGGTATTTTGCAACTACTCTCTTTATAGTGTCTCTAATTGGGATTGTGAACTTGGTTAGTGGATCCCTTTTGGCCTCTATTGTATAAAAGGCTCATGGACGAAATCCTAAATGATGCATTGTTTGCAAGTTCGCATGCATGCATACACTTTATACGTCTTGTGCATGTGTACATAAGGGAACCATAGAGCACACATGTACTTACACTGTGAGCTTTGTCAATAAATTGTGCCTTTGGTGTGCGACACCTTATACTACACCTTCATACGCCTAGCATATTGGTGAATGCTTAAAGCTCATTATGCTTCTTTGAGGCACGTTGGAGTGTTCATGGTGTACTCTTTCCCTCTTCAATATTCCACCCATGGGCCAAGAGAGGATGTCAGAGGCCATCTTAGCATCTCATGTGTATCAATCTCAGTTGTCCACTTTGTGTTTCTCACATTGAGCAGCCACCTACTAGTTGGCCAGTTTGTATTTTTCTGGCCTGGGACTGCTGCACCATTTTCCATATACCCCCCTCAAATAGTCTAGCATTATAGCCCACCGGATTAATTTTTTACATGATCATTGTACTTCTGATGTACTTAACTACTCTTTATAAAGTTCTTTGCAACTTGTATTTTACCTGAATGGGATCTTCTTTGAGGTGTTATTGATAGAAATTTCTTCCCTTTGAAAGAAAAAGTCACTCACTTGAGTTGTATCCCCCCACAACCCCGAATCCGTCCGCCGTGTGTTAAAACAGAGCTGTCTCCCCCCTCGCCATTGATCCCCCGCCCTCCAAGCTGCTCCCTCGATCTGCAACAACTTTCCCCCCCTCACGTAGCACCGCAACGTGATTGGTAGTCCTCGCAGAAGGGACGCGCAATGGAAACATCTGGTCAGACATTGGCGCACTCAGTGAGTGCCCCCCCAGTCAAACACCTTGCGCGTCGTCCTCTCTGAGGAGCAGCTCTTAGCCATCTGAGCTAAGGAGCTGGAGCTAAAGGAAACATTGATTTATGGTCAGGTAGCAGGACATTCCCCAGCCAAGGCCTAGCTTCGCGACAGACTTAACTCCACCCTGCACATCGGCACAGCGCAGATCGTGGAGGCGGTCCTAATGGGCCAAGGGATCTTCATGGTCCGGCTCAATTGAGCGGACGCAGCTCGTGAGTTACTCGCCAGTAAACCATATGCGTCCACGAAGGGGGTCATATACATGGTCCCTTGGTACAACGGCTTTACTGTGGAGGTGTTTGCACTCCACAACATGTTTCTCCGACACCCAGTCACCCTTCTTTTCCCAAGCTTGGCGATAGAGTATCGCCAGTTGGTGGAAGACTTTGGTCGGCTCTTCGGCACTATCCTTCCCGCGTCCTTCACGGATGCAGTGATAGCGGCAGGAGTCCCAAAGGTACGAGTGGCAGTGAAAAAGGTCAAGAATATCGGCGTTGCCACGACTTTTGGCATCAGGCAGTAGGTTGCACGCGTTTCGGAGCCAAGGTGGCTCTGCCAACAGGCCCGTAGGTGGACGCCGATGGCTTTATAGAGGTCCAGGGACGACAGAGAGGGAGAGGGCAGGGGGGAGGCGTAGCCAATGCCTCAGACCCAGCCTCGGCAACAGGGAGTAGGAGGGCATGTGACGCCCCCTCCGCAGAGCACTCCACCTGGCAGGACCGCAACCCCTCACATCCACTATCCGCGCCACAGACTACATCTCCTGAGTCCCCACAGCCTCTACATCCACCGCCCTCCACATCCTCTTCGCACCAGCAGTCCTCCCCCTCCCATACAGCCACTAGCTCATCTACCCGTACTGCCCGTCACACGTTCCCGAGATAGGCACACCTGTTGCCACAGGAGTTTTTCCGCAGTGGCCCATGGTCCTACTTGAGAGTTGCGGAGCGCAAAGAGTTTCCACTACCTCTAGAGGTGGGGATCTTCCTCGTTCGTAAGTCAAGGAGGGGCAAGGTCCATCTTCTAGCACCATCGGATGGACCAAACTACGCTTTTTTTCTTTAGCCCTCTCACTCAGGGGAGTGGACGACGACACAAATAGAGGAAGAGTTGAAAAGTCAGGTGGTGGACCACACCTCCCAGTGGATGGGAGAAGAAGGACTAGCATTGTTTGCATAGCAGTAGCCTGGTTGCATGATGGACATTAACTGGTGGGCTGGTGCCGAGGTCCCTCATCTGAGCATTATCTTTCGAGCTCCTCCATAGTGGAGGGCTCCAAGGGATGTGATCGAGTGGCCCCTGGCACAGGCGGCCCGTTTCTACCAGTGCATAGATTCTCGACTCTCCGCATGGCTGATAGATGCATTGATAGTACCACATGGAACTTCTATCACCCCTATGGCTGGCCGAGGGCCACCATGGGGGAATGGAGCTCGCCGTCCAAACCGGCGGCAAAGCGCACCTGCATGCCTCATAGCTCCTCCTCGTCATCAACAGCCTCCACACCAAACAGATGCCTGTTTGGATAGCCACAGGTTTCCCTATGAGCTTATAGCTTGCATCTTGGAATGTGAATAGCCTCCACTACAGTGGGGTACGTGGTTCCAGGAAATTGATTGTTCGACAGGAGCTGCAGCCTCCTGCCCTTGCGGGACACATCGACATCTTACTTCTACAGGAGCACAAGCTCACCCTCAGCCAAGCCCAACAGGTAGAAAAGGTACTCCCAGGCAGCTCGCACACTTACTGGGAGCACGCCATAGGTGTCCACGGTAGGAGTGGAGGCGTATGCACCTCTATTGGTCCGAGTCTTACTGCTTGTGTTCGAGACCATGAGACGATAGTGGTAGGGAGGGGGCTATGGATCAGATTGGATATTGGGGACTCGTGCCTTGGAGTCCTTAATATCTATGCCCCTACAGAGCGTAGGGCACGCAGCAAGTTCTGGGTGGAGATCGCGGAAGGACTCCCAGAGGTGGACTCGTGGATTGTTGGAGAAGACTTCAACAACTTGGAGGCTTTGGAGGACTAGCAGGGCATAGGGAGAAACTACCAGGGCATGGTTGGGGAGGAGCAGGAGGCATAGGAGGTGTTTCTACTGGCAGTAGGAGCACGCGATGCTTGGAGAGACCCTGCCTTCCACAGGAGGGAGAGGTCGTTGGACTTCTCTTGGGGATACAGGCGGCTAGGTGGAACCCTGCTGGAGCGGTTGGACAGGTTTTATGTGGGAGAGTGGGGAGGCTCTCGTGGGGATCAAATTGGGTAGTTCGCGGGCACCACGTTGTCATATCACTGCCCGATTCTCCTGACACTAGATAACCCAGTATCTGCCCTAGATTCACGATCTTGTCGGATCCCTGACTCCATCTACAGGAGGGAGGAGGTGACGAGATAGATAGAGCAGATTTGGACCAGAGAAAGGGGTAGGAGGGCCAGATCGCAGAGAAGGTTGTAGAGGCCCTAGCTGAGTCAAGCAGAATCTGCCAAGAGGCAACCATACAGGCCAAGCAACAAAGCTGGGGGGAGAAGAGAGCACTCCGGCGGGACCTTGCAGCGACGCAAAGATTACTACATGTGGCACCAGGGGATCCCACTCTCCACGCACAGGAGGTGCGTGCGCGAGCAGCCATTGCTGGCCTAGAGGACAGGCGCTCTGATTCTCTTTCCACACCTCAGCAGCTTTCTGGGCGCGGAAGGGGAACACGATGTGTAGGGAGTTTTTTCAGATGCACCAACCACGCACCTCAGGACGGTAGATACGCAACCTCCGAGATCAGTATGGGAGGATCCGTTCTAGCCCACACGAGGTGATGGAGATTGCCACCGACTACTATAGTCGCCTCATCCAGCAGGAGACAGCCTCAACTAGAGGACTGCGATGTAGACAGCAGGTCTAGGATAATATCCCGTCCCTCGTCACAGAGGAGATGGGACGCTCCCTCCTAGCCCCCTTCACAGAGAAGGAACTAGAGGAGGCTTTCCATACACAGGACGTGCAGAAATGCCCGGGAGAGGATGACCTCTCTAAGGTTTTCTTCACTACCTTCTGGGAAGTGGTGTAGGACCCTCTACTGTTAGCCTTTTAGGAGATTTCACTTCAGGATAGATGCCATGGAGTCTATTGGTAGGCCTTATCAGTCCCCAAAGGGGGAGACAGGTTGAACCTTTCCTAGCGGAGACCGATCACCTTACTGTCAGTGGCCTATAAGGCATTGGCAAAGATGATTGGTAGGTGACTATGCCCCGTGCTTCCAGACATCATCCATGACACACAAATATGCTTTGTCCAGGATAGGAGCATCCTGGACTATGTAATCACCTTCTTTGAGGAGACAGAGTGGGCCTAGTACAGTGGGTAGAGACTGGCCGTACTACTCTTGGATTTTGAGAAAGCCTATGACAGGGTGGACAGGATTTCCTAGAGGGCACCATGGTGAGGTGGGTAGATACTAGCCGTACTACTCTTGGATTTTGAGAAAGCCTATGATAGGGTTCTCATAGGAGGGAGGCGAGGGAAGGAGTTCCGACTGGAGAGATCGGTTCGACAGGGCTGCCCCCTGGCCCCGTACCTAATCCTTCTCTTTGCAGAGGCGATGTGTCACTTCCTCAGGTCACGTTGTCGTGATGTTATGAGGACATAGTGTGAAAAAGTATGGAATGCATCATCATCCAACTTCTTGATCTAGAGAGTCAATGTGATCTGAGCCATTAGTACTAGTGTGAGTTGCATGGATTATTCGAAAATTTTAGATTTTTGGATAATTTTAGTCTATTTTTTATATTATTTATTGTAAAAATATAAAAAAATTAGAAAAAACTTCTAGATTAGGATGGCATGCAAAAAGCTAGTTGCTTTTTCAGCCAGTTAGGAGATTTTTCATAAAAAAGACAGATTGAGAAATCGCGCGCGTCGCGATCGCTGTAAAGAGGTTGGAAACTATAGATTGAACTGAAAAAAGGAGTGATCTGGGAAATCCGTGATCAGGTGTCTTGGGGTTTTATCCCCCCTTTCAGAGCCAATGGAACCATCAGATTTGGGTTCCGAGCAGTAGAGGAGCTATAATTTTGATGCACGTTTTGTCCTACAAAGAAGCTCCAGGAGATCTAATGCCTGGAGATTGCTTCTGAGTAGTGAGAAGATTCCAGGTTCTTTCAATACATATTGATTCAATTCATTGTGATTTGTTTTTGTAGTGTTTACCACTTGGGTATTCTCTATCTTCTCTTCCATTTCCTATCTCTACTTCGTTCTACTTCTGATCCCCGGTGGATTTGACGTTTCGACAAAAACCCCTCTGACATTGGTGAACGCGACGTGAAAAGTCATTAGAAGAAGGAAAGACAAGATGGGAGAATCTTCGAATACATTTTCCAGTGATGTTTTACAATAGTTGGTGCAAAATATGAATATGCTTATGCAGGTACAACAACAACAATAGGTGATGCAAGCTTCAGCTCAAAAGTGTTGTGATGAATGCTTTGTGAGCGTGAGATGAAGTTATTCAATGGCAGGAATGTATCTGCATATGTACATATCTATGCTCAAAAGATGGAATTCTTTGGAGTGGCTCAATTTGCATGGAGCCGGTATTTTGTACGTGTTACTGTTCATGAACTGAAAGCACGGATTACTGAATTATACTCACAGGATGCAGATTGGGTAGCCTTCAAAAAGACACTCAGGAAAGAATTTTACATTTGAGGATACCAATTTGATTACGCGCAAGACTTTTCAGGAGTGGGTTATACAACCCAATAAGGGTCTTGTGGCTACAGAATTGTTAAGAGAATTTGAAAGTCGATTTGAGCAGTTGGATCTCGCAGAACAACAAGCTCTTGCAAGTTAGAAAATTGAATTGTTTCTACAGGCAGGTGATCCTGAGCTTCAAGAGAAGCTTGATGATTTGCTGGAGGATGAGACTACAGAGACAGCCACAGATCTTAAGAAGGTTCTTGAAGAACGGATCTTAAACAGTCGGGTGGAATTCACCTTGGGAGGGGTACTTGGCATTGCTAGGATATAAGTTGCGATCTAACATTAAGACAGCTACAGATCTTAAGAAGGTTCTTGAAGAACGGATCTTAAACAGTCGGGTGGAATTTACCTTGGGAGAGGTACTTGGCATTGCCAAGTGAGAATTTCATGATGAGATCATTGACATAATTAAGAGGAAGCGTCAGTTTCTTGGTGATACCACTAGTGCATTGCTGCAATTTGAAGAGGAAACTGGTTTGTTGGGTATTCGGGCTGAATATGAGCATGAAGTAAGTATTGGATTATCTATGCAAGATGCTACTAATCAGTGGACAGCATGTGGAAAAGAGAAGAAAGTGACTGAAAATGCATTGTCTTGTAGCAATATGCATGGTGGAGTAAGGCAAATGCAACAATATGAAGAAGAGACTCTAGGATTTATTCCTCAAAGTCACTACACAAAAAATCATTGGGTTAGAGCTACCACTGAAACGGTAGTGAAAATAGGGGAACGTGAAACTCCTTGTGTTGCTTTATTTGACCATGAGTCTGAGATAAACGTCATTGAGTAGGGATTGTATGAAAATGGTGCATGGCCTGTGGACACTGATCATGGTTGGCGTATGAGGGCTGCAAATAATTCTTCAGGGGAGCTCTATGCTGCATGTCCTAATGTAAAAGTGATGATTGGTGATGTACAGGAAGAGCAACACTTCTTTGTGCAAGATAATTCCTCATATGCAGTGATTTTGGGACAGTCCTATATTACAGGTGTGCGTATGGAAACAAAGGTGCTTGATGATGGTTCTGCTTATGCAAGAGTCAGAAGCAAGGATGGGAGAAAAGCAATCCAATTTCTTACTGTTTGTGTTAATCATCCTAGAAATCGGGATACACTTCGAGAGTCTCCTTTGGTTCCAAATGCAAGGGAATTTAAAGACCTGGATTTTCATTAAGCACTGCTGTAATGCGGGGCTACAGTAGTGCTGTTCAGTGGGTGTACTCACCTCTTGATGAAATGAAGCATGTATTTACTATTGGTAATTCTCAGTTTACAGCAAACAGTTCATGTTGGTTTAAGCCTATGGAAGCTATGTGTAGGGCTGAACGCATGTCTATGAAACGGGCTATTAAAAAACTGAGAGCATTCAGACTGTTAGCTGAAAATGATGGCATTTCAGGCATCTTTTATGGGCTGAATATTACTGACACTATGGCTGAAATTTCAGCAACTATACATGCAGAAAATGAGGCTGAAAACAGAATGTTGTCAGTATGTTCTTTGGATATGTATGACGTTATAGCATTGTTTGCTCAACACGAAGGATTACAATGGGCTGAAGCACTTGTGGAGACAAGGTATAAGATAGTTGACAAAAAGGTGAAGCCAATTGCTTTGCCACTTCCACCAGAGAGTGAGGGTTTGTATAAAAAAATGTCAAGACAGCCAAGCTTACAAGATCCTAAAGATATAGGTCATCAGTTTACATCTGAATCATTACAAGAATTGCAAGTTGGTGTAGAAGGGTTTCTTTTGCCTGCCGAGAGAAACTGTTTTATGCAGATGTTGGCTAGGCATGGAAAGGCATTTGCATTTCAGCCAAGTGAAATAGGTTGTGTGGATCCAAATGTTGTCTCTCCTATGTTCATATTTACTGTGCCACATGTACCATGGAACTTGAGGCCTATTCCAGTGCCTAAAGCTGATGGATTTGCTAAATGAAAAGATTCCATGAAGATCTTGGAGCCTTCTTCAGCCCCGTATTCAAATCGTTGGTTTACTGTGCCCAAAAAGAATGGGGCTTTGAGATTTATTCAAGACATGCAACCGGTCAATTAATTGACCATAAGAAATGTGGGTGCAGGTCCTGTGGTTGATGAATTTGCAGAGGCTTTTCCATAGTGATCTATTCTTTGGGAAATCTTTAATCGGGTTATGATCAATTTTAGCTTGCAATTGAAAGCAGGGATATCACAACCATAAAGACTCCTTTGGGGTTAGTACAGATGTGTACTCTCCCGCAAGGTGCAACAAACTCAGTGGCACACATAACAAATGCTATGAATAGGTACTCAGGTATTTTATACCACAATTGACTATGCCCTTCTTGGATGATGTTCCAATCAAAGGGTGTGCAGTGGATGAAAAGAATGAAGAGATGGATGCTCATGGATACAGACAGTTCGTTGCAGACCATATTGTGGATTGTGCAAGGATTTTGACACGTCTAGAAAATGTGTATTTAAATCTTTCTGGACAAAAGTTTGTCTTTGGAGTTGAAGAGGTTTTGATTGTTGGGCATATGTGTGGGCCTTATGGGCGAACACCGATTGTTTGCCGATATTTGGGTATGATTACTAGTTGTACTACCTCGGACATTGCTATGCTCCGGTGGATTGCATACATCAAATCTTTGAACCCTGAATTTCAGCATATTGCAGGAAGAGATAACCCAATGGTAGACATGTTATCTGGAGCACGCTATGAGAATGAAGATGGGATGATGGATGAGAAGGAAGAAGATGACTTTCTTATGGCTGAAAACGATGTTGCAAGAGTGAATTTAGAAATGCAAGGTGTTGCTACAGCATTAACAGAAGCTTGGACAACAAAGAGAAGACACTTTAGATGTTTTGCATCTTGTGTAGAAGTGTTTCTGGAAGACAAATATGTAAGAGAGTGGTTGAGAATTGGTCAATATCTCAGTACATTAACAAAGAGAGATGAATGGTCAGATGAGGAGTTTAAGAAGATCAAAAGAAAAGCCTATGGATTTTTCTTAAAAGTTGGATACTTATGGAAACATGCTAAAAAGAAACATGCCATTGCGAGTTTTGGGTAATAGAGCTTCACAAGTAACTGTTATGCAAGAATTTCATGAAAGCTTATGGACTAGTCATAGAGGTGTTTGGGGTACTTTTACAAAGATTAAAGAAAGATATTGGTGGCAGGGTATGTATAAGGATGTTGCTCACTTTGTGGAAACATGTACGACATGTCAAATGTATTCAACTGCGAGACATCGAGATGGATTGCAACCCACATATTCATTGTCTCTTCATTTTAAGTGGGTGGTGGATTTGGTCACAATGCCTATAGGTCTTTGGCAAATGAGGTATCTTGTGCTTGCTCGTGAAGACTTGACTAATCAAGTGGAAGGGAGAGCTTTAAGTACTAAGACAACAAATGCCGTATGTACTAAGACAACAAATGCTGTATGTACTTTTCTCTTAGAACAGATCTTTTGTCGATATGGCTGTGCGGGAAAAATTACAGCAAATAGGGGTGAGCTAGATGCAGATGAAGCTCGTGATTTCTTTGCACGGTTGGGGATAAAGCTTGCTTTAACTTCAGCCTATAACCCTAAAGGAAATGGAAAAAGTGAAAGAGGTCACCCACCTATTGTGAAGACACTGGCAAAAGCACATGGAGAGAAGGTAAAAGAGTAGCCAGGATTGCTCCCTTATGTTTTGTGGGCTGACAAAACAACTCATAGTGCTGTTACAGGATATATGTTTGTAGAATTCTTGTATGGTCAAAAACCTATCATGCTGATAGAAGAGATGACAGTTACATGGAGTGTGTTACCGTGGGAGGAGAAGTTGAATCGAGAGGAGTTGTTGGCCTTACGCATTAGACAGTTGGAAAGAAAGTTAGAAGACATAGAGGCAGCAACTGCAAAGTTAAGGTCAGCAAGGATACAAAACAAGAAACGGTTTGACAAAAGGCATAGATTGAGACCAAGAACCATACAAGATGGGGATTGGGTATTGGTTTATGATAGCAGTTTAGATAGCCAGCATAGTGCCATGCGTAAAGTTTCCAAAAGACGGTTTGGACCCTATGTGGTAAGACAAGTGTTTGATAATGCTACTTATGCATTAAATGAGCTCGATGGGACAACTAGGATTTTGGCACATACCGGAGGATGTGCAAGTTCAAAGGGAGTGGATGTCGTGATGTTATGAGGAGACAGTGTGAAAAAGTATGGAATGCATCATCATCCGACTTCTTTATTGATCTAGAGAGTCAATGTGATCTAAGCCATTAGTACTAGTGTGAGTTGCATGGATTATCCGAAAATACTAGATTTTTGGATAATTTTAGCCTATTTTTTATATTATTTATTGTAAAAAATCGAAAAAGTTAGAAAAAGCTTTTAGATTAGGATGGCATACAAAAAGCTAGTTGCTTTTTCAGTCAATTAGGAGATTTTTCATAAAAAGGACAGAATGATGAAATTGTGCGCGTCGCGATCACTGTAAACAGGCTGAAAATTGCAGATTGAACTGAAAGAAGAAGAACAAGTGATCTAGGAGATCCGTGACTACGCATCCTAGGGTTTTACCGCCAACGGAGCCATTAGATTTGGGTTCCGGGCAACAAAGAAAGAGCTGATTTTTCTGATCCACGTTTTCGGTCTACGAAGGAGCTCCAGGAGAACTAATGCCTGGAAATTGCTTTTGGAGTAGCGCGAAGATTCTAGGTTCTTTCAATACATATTGATTCAATTCATTGTGATTTGTTTTTGTCGTGTTTACCACTTGAGTATTCTCTATCTTCTCTTCCATCTCCTATTTGTACTTCCTTCTACTTCTGATTCCTGGTGGATTCGACCTTTCGACGAAAACCCCTCCGACAATGTGTGAGCGGTTTACGTGGCCTCCGACTTCCAATAAGAGAGGAGACCGAGTTGTTAGACTCAGAGTATGCAAATGATACAGCACTTTACATAGAGGATGACAAGTTGATGCTGGAGAGAGTGAGGTTGGCTCTTGAGGTGTGCAGTGGGAGCGAAAATCAGTTGGCAAAAGTCGGTTGGTTTCCTCACAGACCCGGACTCTAGCGCAGAGTGGGGCATCTACCTGGGATGGGTGAGCAGAGGACAGACCATTCGGTAACTAGGGTTCCAAGTGGGACTCGACATCACTCCGGCCTAGCAGTTTCTTCCAGTTCTCGATTCTATCCGGAGAAAGATGACCTACTAGAGCACGGCTCGCCTCTCACTAGCCGGTCGAGCTCTAGAAGTTAACAAGGTCCTCCTAGGGACGCCCTGGTACATCGCCTCGTGTTGGTGCTTCTCCTCCTCCTGCGTAATGTAGCTTCGCCACCTAGTGCGGAATTTCCTTTGGTCCGGGTCAGATAGCTCCAGGGATTCCAGGGCCAAGGTGGCGTGGGCAACCATTATACGACATCGGTCTGAGGGAGGGGTTGGAATCATAGACCTAGAGTATTAGAGTGTGGCCCTCCTCGGCAAGCTAGTTGTCTGCGATCTCACACCGGGAGGGCAGACCTGAAAAGTCCAATTGCAGGAGGGTCTTCAGGACTGTAGACTGAGACTTGGCGGTGAGTGGAGGCCGTCCCTAAGATGGATCTTCATGTCAACCCAAATCACCCGCCCCCCTCCCCCTTGTCTGCGATCTCACACCGGGAGGGCAGACCTGAAAAGTCCAATTGCAGGAGGGTCTTCAGGACTGTAGACTGAGACTTGGCGGTGAGTGGAGGCCGTCCCTAAGATGGATCTTCATGTCAACCCAAATCACCCGCCCCCCTTCCCCCCCCCCCAAATCACCCTTTCTACGCAGCTTGCTCCATGTGTGGCCGGGCTCCCCAGGCTGCCAGGAGGAGAGAGATTGTCAGCCAGTGATTTGGAACCCCCAGGTCAGGGACTGGGAAGGGGCACAGATTGGCAAGCGCCCCCACATCCAGTGGGTTGGTTGGGAGGCTGGCCCGGTTCGTACCATCAAGATATGACAAGAGGTATACATGATAGCGGACTAGGAGGTGTTGAAGCAAGCATAAAGTTGCGAGTGAGGAGTGGAGCTGAGGAGAAGGAAGATAGACACAGCGATACCTCAGGAGTGGCTTGCTCCCCCGATCCGAGAGCCGATAGAGCCCGGGGAGGTATGGGCCGCTAGGTTTTCACCAACAGGTATCCCCCTACAGGTGGCAGGAAGAGTGGGTGGCGCTCCACTTGGGATCTTTTTCATAGTGCAGGAGGGGGGGCGTCTGGCTCTTGACAGAGGACAGCAGGATGAGAGGATAGCTGTCCTTTCATGGAAGAGGATCTAGGTGGTTGGCCTTTAGGGGAAGACATGGCGGCTGGACCCTTTGGTCTTTTGGCAGGAGCTCAGGGAGTGGCGCCTCTGGATCTGGGAAGGAAGGCCACTTGAGGAGCTGGAGTGGGATCCGGGAGAGTGGCTTTGGCCGGCCATTGCGGTCGCCAAGAAGCTAGCGAGGTTCTTGGAGTACACCGCCAGGATTGGCAGACATGTACTGATGTAGGAGGACATGGATTGGGTGCCTAATGCACATGCACATAATTGGTTGTCACTTGCTGCACGTGGATGGTCATTTGTGATTTCTGGAGGCCACCATTGTCACTCCTCTACAATATGATGATAACTATTGTACCTTGTCATGTTGCACAAGTGGATCTAGTTCTGTCACTCAATTGTCTTAATGTGTTCATGCCTGTTTTTAACTCTATGCTCACGAATCTTGTGTTCTGCTTCCACATTGCCTCATTCTAACATGGGCAATTTCAAGAAGACTACTCGGCAATTACCTTCATAGGCAAGTTCAGAACCTCTATCATGCAAGAGTCATCCCGACCACTAAGGGGTTTCTCATATGGTGCGGTCCATAAAACTAGATGTTCCATTAGCCTTTTCTTTCGAAAGAAAAGTAAATTCTATCAATAGCACCTTGGAGAAAATCCCCCGAGGTAAAACACAAAGTAAAAAGGACCCTATAGAGAGTAGCTAGGTACATCATAAGTAACCAATCTGGTGCACACACTTCATTTTGAGCAAAACAACTATTTCGAGGACAGAAAAAAGCTGCTTCTTTTTTGGCCCCAAATATGGTCAAGTATGATTGCCCCTATTCATACTCGTACAGAATCCACGTGTGGAAACATATAGAATCTGAATCATACGCATTGGAATGCAACTATGATCCAGCCTTGTACCTGTACCTGACATATTCTCTTGACCAGAGAGCTAAGATGAGTACATTCCTCTCCTGTTAGGTTTTTTATTTTTTAGAGGGATATATTTTTACCTTGGTGGTACATATGACTGAGGTGTTTTTTTAATAGCAACACTCTCCCTTCCCTCCTTCATAACTCATTGTTGGACATTTTAGCAAGGTAGGAGTTTTAAGAGCACTTGTATACACATATTACTGTACTCTTCTTTGTTTGTCTCACTCACACTGAAGCCCTCAAGAACCTAGCTACTGGCAAGTATGAAAGTGCATTGCACATAGGAGTAGAATCACTAGCACTGAGCTGCATTTTGTGTGCATACAGAACGTTCCGTACGATGTTGTTCCGTACATTCATTTCATACGGTTTCATATGGTTCTCGTGCATTCAGCAAGTCAACCATTTCATATGACCTACTCTCCCTCTCCCTCTCCCACTTTGACATACACTCCCTCTCTCTCTTTCCCTCCCTCTTTCACTTTCTCACCCACACCTTCTGTCACGAGGACGTGAAAATTTGATGCTTTGCTTATGTTTAATTGACATTTGATTAAAGGATTAATCAAATGTGCAATTAAAAGATGCGTATGTGTTGCACATGTGAGGTGCAAGCTACTTTTTTTACAGTTGAAGGCTGAAGGACCCTGTGAAAAATATGGGTGTCAAAGGCAAAAGTTGTAACAAGTTACACTTGTTAGATTCTAGGTGAATTTTGGTGTCAGTTTGCCCCTAGGACCATTATCTGGCCATTAAGTGTCAGTGGTGACACTAGGGACTAGGCATTAATTAATGGATTAATGCTTGTCCAAGGGTCAATTAATGCATGGGACCACTTTGGGTTGCAAATGGCCTAGCCAATTAATTTTTGGATGGGTAAGGTCAATTTTTTGAGCATGGATTAAGGGCTGAATTAATTTTCAGAAGTAATTAATTTTGAAAATTAATTAAATGGCTGAAAATTACTGAAAATGGATTAAAAAAGCTGCCACTTGGCAAAACTTTCCCATGCAAGTGGGGGAAAGGCTAAATAGGGCTGAAGGGAGAGGGAAATCTCGTTCTTTCATTTTAGAGTTGTTGGGAAGAGGTGTTGGATTGTTGCTGCCAACTTTTGGGGCCATTTCCCAGCCATTGGAGACCATTTTGGTGATGGAGATTGCATATTCTTGACATTGGGAAGCTGGCAATTGTTGCTGATGCACTTTCTCCTGAAGATCATAGTCTTTGATGCTCCTATTATTGTTGGTGCATCCATTTGGGGCTGGTACAGCAGGGCAGCAGCTGATTTTGATTAGTTCTTCGCAACAAATCTCAAAATTTTCTCTCTCTACAGCATTCTCTCATCTCCTTCAACCTATGCTCAGCAAAATTCTCAGCAATTCTTAGCCATTTGGAGGAGATCTCAGCCATTTTTGGTAGGCTGATCTGTAATTTCTACAGTAAACCCTAATTTACAGTAGAAATTAGGGTTTAGCAGCCACCTTGGGATCCGTGCCAGAGATTAAAGGCTCAAGGGACTAAAATCAACAGCTGATAATTGAAGATTATCAAGGGATTTCAAGAGCCAGCCCATCCGGAACTGATTTGGGGTAGCATTTGGCCAGCCAAGGGTCAAATTGGAGAAGAAGTCCTGGGTGAATCAAGGGGCAAATGACCCAAAAGGCTTGCTGGTCATTTATGACAGCAAGAGCAATTGGTTAGCAGGAGATTGAAGAATCTCAAGCTACTCCTTTCAATTGAATGAAAGCTAAAGAAATACCACAGAGGGCGCCAGTTTTGGGGCCAACAGGGAGTCTACTGTCCAAGAATGTTATGGTAAAGTGTGTATTTCATTTCATGTGCATTTATTTATTGCTGTAATTAACTCTTAAATCAGGTTATCACCACCCATTCCAAGAAAGAAGGCTGGTTTCACCTTCTCTTTCCCTCCTCCCCCTATCCCTCTCCCTCTCCCTCTCCCTCTCCCTCTCCCTCTCTCACTTTCAAGTTTCATCCACATTTCCTCTTCCTCTCCCTCTCCCTCTCTCACTTTCAAGTTTCATCTACATTTCCTCTTCCTCTCCCTCTCCCTCTCTCACTTTCAAGTTCATGACACTACATGCTTTCCATAAACTTTACTTAAGTTGTATATTTTATATGCGTGTAAAATGATTTTATATATAATTTTATATGTATTATTAGCAGTTCTCTTCTCTCTATTAGACAAGAGACTATATTAGCAAAGTATTAGCACACTTTTTTCAGATTTTCAAAAAGTTCTTATGACTTTCCTCCCTCCATCACCATCCCCTCCCCAAAATAACCAAACATTCCACATCTCCCTCCCTCTTTCTTTGCTTGACATTTCAGGAAAGCGTCACTCTATAAGCATTAAATAATTAAAACTTGCAACAGAAGTTTGAGAATGCTACAAGTTGTACATGTTTGCCAATGATTGGTAAAGGAAAATTGAAAACAGTATTATAGAGAGGACATCAGTTCTATTACATTAAAAACCAGTCATTGATGCTTTCCAACCAGGGCAGAGAATATACATTTAGGCCTTGATTTTTGCATTTGCATACATGTGCTGGAAAAACTAGAAAGTACATAAGGGGCAGGTTACCTGAATATAGGGTATCAGTGCAGGTTCAACAGCCATTGCATCCTGCACAAGCCCTGATAATGTCTCACTAGATAATGTCCATGGCTCAGTCATGAAAGTTGCAGGATTAAGAAGGGCAGCCTCAATTCCTTTACCAAGCATTTCAAGCAACAACCTGGCTTGCATATCTAGCACAACAGCTCTCACATCTGAACCATCTGCACCCTCTAACATTCGACATTTTATCCGATCCAAAGCCTGCAATTCATAGAAAATCACCGCATCTGCCTTTCCTCCTGCCTGCCTCCTCTAAAAACCCCCCAATCCAACACACCACCACCCCCCCCCACTCCCCCAAAAAAAAAAAAAAAAAAAAGAGAGAAAAGGGCAGACAGTAACATCCTCACCAGCCTTCTGAGAATACTCAATAATCCCAACACCACATTGTTAAGGAAAGCTTCAGCCACAGTTACAGATGCACACATTCACATGGGTTCATCCACCTTCATTGTGTTCTCTCTCTTTCGCTGTCCACTCTCTTTCCTTCCGCATCGCACCTCTGGTTTCATCATGGTATCAAAGCGTGCAATTCATCCTCGCTAGTGAACACTCATCATAGATGCTCCAGCCATCTGCTTGTGGAAGAGTACCAATCCGTACTTGAACTTCAAGACAAGAAGGCTGCACATCTGAAAGTTTTGGTGGTGCAGCTCTGTTTGGTACTTTCCCATCAATGTAGGGAATGTTCGTTGCTGCTCATAGCAGCACGAGGCAGTGTTTTGCAGCAGGTTGCAGACCCCTTCCCCCAATACTGCAATTTTAATCATGTTGCTTCAGTGTTTGCACGTCCCCATAATCGTACGTGAATGTTCATGATTGTTTGTCGCAGCAAGAGGCTGTGCTGCAGCAGTTGGCAGAATCCCCCTCCCCTAAAATTACATTTTGTATTGTGTCCCTGCCCCAGCAGGAAGCTGGAGTCAGCAGCAGTGTGTAGATCTCAGGCATGCCCCCGCAAAACCCACAAAACCACTGAAAAAAAGGTGCCTTTGTATATTGTCCCTACCCCAGCAAGACACTATGTTCTGCAGGAGTTCACACACGTCCACCCCCTCAATGCTATTTCTATCGAGTTGCTACCCGAGAATCATTTCACAAAAGTGTCCCGCCCCAAATAGTGTGATTTCTATCATGTGCCAACCCAGACCTATAGGTTGTACCATACACATAGGAGCCACTCCCACCCATCCTTCATTTTGCATCAGGACCACTCCCACCCATCCTTTATTTTGCATCAGGACCACTCCCACCCATCCTACATTGTGCATCAGGATACCAGGCCCCATTTCACCTGATGGTTTATTACCTTTGCTTGTGGTTTGGACCTTGGTACATGGGAGGTTGGAATAGCATAGAGGTTTGTGTTTATCTAGCTTTTGATTTTGAAGCATTCAACAACTGTCCCAATGAGCTCACCATGGTGTTTGTGCAGTCCAAGGCAAAGGACTTCTGTGATTAGTGTGACAGCAGCAGGCGACATCCTCTTTCCCTGCATTTTCATGCGGTTCCAAATGTCTTTAGCACCCACGCTCTCTCTGCTGCCCTGCGCCACCTTTCATGTACTTTTCAGCCACCTTCTTCCCGTCCATCCCATCCCTAGCTGCAGTTTGCAGCATGGCGGCCTCACCCCACACCAGATTAGCAGCAACATCTGCATTTTTGCTGATCCTCTATGTTTGCAGGCTATTCTCTCTCTTCATTTTCCTTTCAAAGATTTTTGTTTTGGCTACAGTGATGACATCTCTGTCATTTGTGCCAACAAGCAAGCTGAAGGAGACACTTCAGAAGTGGTTCGTGAAGCCCATCCTAAAGATGCATTCCCATTGGGCTTACCTCAAAGGACATATTCTAGCACCACCCAACATGGTGTCTCAAATGGAGATACACCAGTTTATTGTTGTTGATCAGGGGGCCTTGGCTGCCCTCATTTCCCTCATCTGTTAGGTGTTGACAGTAAGCACAAGGCTGCTCAGTCTCTATAGTCTTACCTTGTTGACAGGTTTGCCAGGACAGGCCACCTTCTTCCTTATAACCTTGAAGAGTAGTTGGTGACTTTCAAGCTGGAAGACCCAAATCTCACTAAGCATGTGCGGCAATGTTTCACCTCATGGATTAACTGACCAAGGCCAACGGTCTTTTGATGACAGTGACTTTATTATCTACATGCTTCAGAAATCGCCAGAGTCTTTTCATGCTTTCAAGACTACTCTCAATTTTCAAGAGAAGCTGTCCAAGTTGGTGGCTTTTCAAATTATGCTTCAAAAGGAGATCACAGCTTCTAGCCCTTCCCAATCACAAGTGGCCCTTTTTCTAAGGGTCCTTGACCTGGATGCAGCACAAGTATTGTAGTGGTCAAAATACCAAGTACCAGTCACTTGTTCCCACTATTTTGATGAGGACAAGAATGACGAGGCTAATGATTCCTGTAAGACGGGATCCCCCAACTGCAATTATTGTGGTCAGAGACACCGCAAATACAAAGATGCAACCATCATATGAATGATGAAGAAGCATGTCACATCAATTAAAAATGTAAAAGGACTCTTAATAATTCAATTAAACTTCACCAAAAGACATCTAATTCAAATAAACTCTAATTCTACTATCCCTAGCTCTAGGCATAGTTCCCATTGCACTAGCGGTGGAAGATATCACACTACTGATTACATGCCAGAAGGGCAGGGCAAAGGATCAAGGTTAAACGTGAAACTTCCATTCATTGAAAGTTTGGACCTTAATTAAGTAAACTTGAAAGTTTTGCCCAGTGAGGAGTTATTAAATCCGAAGCACGCTCCTCATCATTTCATAATTGCATTCCATCCAGGGACAGAACAGATCCATCTGATCCATCCTGCCTAGTCGGATCTATCCATTCCAGACTGGATCATCAACATGACTATTTCCTATTTGAACAGTTTTCTACTACCCATTGGCATGATCATTTGTGACCCCCCATATGACCATTTTGCAACCAATTTATTGGCTGGGACAGTTATAAAACAGCCTTCTCCCACATCACTCTCCATCCTCAACCTTCAAGACAGTTCACAAATCCTTTTCCTTACACACCTCTGACTTTGAGAAACACACTCATTGCACCAATGATTATTGTTGGACTTGCAAGTATTGTGGCAAGATCCAAACCAGTAGTACTGTGACTAGGCTTCTCATCCACTTGTCCAAGATGAGTGGAGAAAGAAGTCCATGCCTGAAGATCCCTCACGCTGTGGCTAACGAAATCATCAAGAAGGCTTCTCCCATTCCAAAGGCATTGGGCAAGATCACTGCAAGTATTGCCCAAGCTCAAGAGGAGATAGTCTCACCCAGCATATGCACACCTATGACCAGCCCTTTGCCTATTCCTACAGCTACTATGGAGGGATTCATATACCCCTCCGATTTCCTTCCACATTGTCTATGGGTCAAGACAAGCCACGCTTGTTGAAACCATGGGATCTATTCAGACCCACTATCGTTCCTTAAAAAGTGAAAGCAACAGAAATCGACATTGCATGAACCTTCCATATTCTAAGAGTAGATAGATAGAGGAGAATGGTGAAAGCCATATCCACCGTGGGTTCATGCGAGTGGTGGCATGGACTTACGTACAACGACATGCGCACAAAGAAGCTACACGAGGACTGGAGAGTTACACCAGCCTTCCTACTTGGCAAGGATGGTGATAACTTGACTTAACTCATACACAAATCTAGAAATGCACACTTTACCACTTAATCTTAGACATGTGATACCCAATTGGCCCCAACAATCGGTGCCCTTGTGGTATTTCTTTATCCTGAATTAGTATAAGGTTGAAGCACACTAAAATTTAGGCTAGTCTCCTTCAATCTTCAATACAAATGGTTGTCATAAATGACTAGGACTGCTTCAGAAAAAATTTCCCCTTGATTGTACAACAATCCAAGCTTAGTTTGGGTCTTCAATCTCTTGCATGCGGGCCACAAATTTTTGAGAATGGACTAGGCCTCATATCAGCTGCAAATTAAAACCTTCAGCTACTACACCAAATACCTGAGTCTTCAATAATTAAGCATGGATCCAAAGCCTGCTATGGAGACCCTAATGGCTATTGCAAATAAGGGTTTCAGAAGCAAACTCTTCAATTGCTCTTCTATATCTTTTGAGTGATATTTCTCATTTCAATTTTGATGGCACCAACAGCTTCGAAAGGGGGATATAACCCTGGTACATCTAATGAACCCTCCTCTTTTCTATCATTGGCTCTCACTAAGTCGGAGAAGGAAACCCATTGCACTTCTCCTATTGCGTTGCACAATCACTTGTCGCCTCTCTCAAAGCTCATCCGATGGTGGCTCCTTTCCCCTTCAGCCTTTCAATGCTAGAATGACCCTCAATCAGCCCCAAAACAGCCTTCTCTCAGCTTGCATGGGCAATTTAAACAAGTGGCAGGCTCTTCTCCCACTTGGCAAACTTGTAAATGTAATTTTCAGCATTAATTACTTAAATTAATTATCCATTTTGACCCTGCCCAATAACTAGCTAATGCCCATTCACAATTAATGTGCTAAACTCCATACGACATTAAATGGTCCCAACATTAATTGGCAATATTGGCCTTGAACTAGCATTAATTTGCCTAGTTCCACAATGTCACCACTGGATATATAATGGTCCTATTAATGGCCTAGACCCCAAATCAACACCAAGTACCCAAAACTACCTTCCCGGCATAACTTTTCACAACTTTTACCGATCTCACCCAATGTTCACTTGGGTTAAGTAGGCGTCACTATGACTTAACTCATTTGCACTTCACATGTGCAACTCACATATACACAACTTAATAATGCCAAAGCTAAGCATTAAAAATAAACATCCTTGTGATAAACATCCCCCTTGAAATCCTTGTAATTTTCCTCAATTGCAATATAAGGTGACAAAATCAAAACAAATACTAAACTAAAAAAAGCATAGGTGTCACGGAGACGTGAAATATTAACATGTTTTAATCTTGCCGATAGCATTTGCTTAAGTTACTATTCAAATGCGCAAGGTTGTTTATCACATGTGATGTACATGCTAATTATATCATGGTAATAGGCCAAGCACCTCGAGAATGCAGCGGGTGTCAAAGGCAAAAGTTGTGATAAGTTATGCCAACTAGGCTTTGGGGGTTAGGTGGTGTCAGTTTTGACCCTAGCACAGTTGTTTGGTTAATAAGTGTCATTGGTGACACTAGGGCTTGGCATTAATTAATTAAGTAATGCGAATTTAAGGGTCAACAAAGGTTGGCGACCACTCCATGTTGCAAATGGCCTACCCAATTTAATTATGGATGTGTACATTTAAATTTGAGCACGGTCAGAAGAGCTGAAATTAATTTTAGATGATTTAATTCTGAAAATTATTTAAATTATTGGATAGTGTTGAAAAATGGGTTTAAAAGGCCACCACTTGGCATAAATGCCCATGCAAACTAAGAAAACGTTTTTGAGGGCTTGGTCTCAACCATTCAATCAGTTTATAGCCTGTGTGGAGAGAGAGAGAGAGAGAGAGAGAGAGAGAGAGAGAGAGAGAGAGGGAGGGAGGGAGGGAGGGAGGGAGGGAGGGAGGGAGCTATTGGTCCGTTTTTTGATTAGAGAACAACAATTTGCTGCAAAAAACAAACATCTAGGGGTCTCAGCAAGCAATGGACAGCAAGGAGACACCTTTTAGGGGCAAGTAACAACATTGTTGATCAAGTGACAGCATCTTGGAGATGCCTAAATGTTAAGAATAGCAAATGATGCTTGCCCATAGAGGCTAGATCTATGCCCTGAAGAGGTTAGAAGATAGACAAGTCATGTATGCTCTAAAAAGAGATGTCCAAAATCCCATAAGCACAGTGAGGAACAGTGGTACTACCCAAAAGCTATATAAGCATGTACTTGACACTCATTTCAATGTAATGGTACAATCACTTTGAGTCACTCAAGATTGTGTTTATGAGTCCATTAATCTATTTTGGAACCTAATTCACTTGAGTTATAATTTCTCATTTTAATCATGTATCGTGTGTTTGATTTGCATCCACCGTAGCTCATCTAGTTCTAGGTCCATGATTCTCAATATAGTATCAGAGTCATGGCTGAGCTAGGTAGCTAGTGGTGTGTTTTCTAGTGTCCTGCATGTGGAGAGCCCCTTGTTTCATCTCTTCTGGGTAGGATGTACTCATAAATGGATTGATTGATTTTGTGTCTCTCTTTCTGTATCATAACGGGCAGGATTGAAAGCAGCAGCAGTAGCATCAAGACTCCTCAGGACGCCCGAAGTGAGGTATCACAAATTTGAGAGGTTAAGCGGATATATCATCCTCGACACACAAATCACAATCCCTTCTCCTTATCAGTACAGGCTGCAATGGCGGCCGTCCATCTGATTTCAGCCTCTGAATTTTTGGCTTGCACTCGATCGCCTTCTCCGACACTAAGAAGGCATGGCTTCGAGCAGGCCATGAGCAGCAAAAACTTGTCGACACTTTGTTGCTCGTCCAGTAACAGCACTTTGTACACTCCTTATGACAGGTTGGATACCATGAAATCAGTTTGCTTTTCTCTGGGTTCTTAGATGTGCAGGAAACCACTGCTTTTAGTGCCCCTAAGTACATCAACTTATGGGGTAGGCTTAGGCCATAGCACATCTCTGCCCTTACTACGAAGAGGAAAAGATAGGAAAGCTACATCACCTATGTGTATGGCTGCAGCAGCAATGTTGGGAATAAAGGGCCATCGTGCCTTTTATATGTGCACAGGTGTGAACACACCCTTAGCACATTGTACCTTAGCACATTATACTTTCATACATATATCTATCTAAAACCTAAAGTGGTACACTCGTCGTTGTACCCAAAAAAAACATGTTCACTCTATACTCTGCTCTCTCGCACTCTCACTGTCTCTCTCACTGCGCGTAATGACTGTCTGCCTCGATCTTCGTGCCTAATCGATTCCTTCAAACTGGTATCAGAGCCAATGGTTCACTCAAGCTGTTGAGAATTGCAAGCGACACGCAGAGTCTCGTGTAACAGTCTTGTGTACTGTTGACGAGCCAGCAAGAGGCAGTACGAGCAGGAATCACTGGCGTGTTGCTGGCGGGCAACAGTCCGATAGAACAGGCAGTAGCGTGACCGGCTGTGACTAGTCAAGGTCCAGTGTGGACCAAGGAGACTGCACGAGCAGTAGCGTGACGAGCTGCGACAGCCTGGACCAAAAACGGCTGACTAGACTGGAAGAGCTGTATGCACAGAAGAACGCTACAAGTAAAGTGTATTGGCTGAAAAAGCTTATGGATTTGCGTATGAAAGAAGGTACAGCAATGTCTACTCACTTGAGTGAGTTTAACTCCATTTTCAGCCAGCTAGTTGCCTTGAAGTTCATGATTGATGAGGAATTTAAGGCTACTTTCTTGCTTTGCACTCTACCAGAGAGTTGGGATACATTCAGGATTGCCATGAGCAATTATAATGTGATCCTTTTGTATGCTGATGTAGAGAGTGCTCTACTTATGGAAGAGATGAATCGATAGAACAATGCATCCACCAAGTCTTCAAGTGCTTTGCGTACTAGGGGCAGAGCACAGCAAAAGGGCAAATATGATGGCAAGGGACGCAATAAATCACATGGCAAAGATGTTGAATACCATCATTGTGGCAAGAAGGGTCACGCAAAAAGTGACTGCTACAAATGGAAGAAAGAGAAAGAAAAATGCAAGAAGACAGATGATTGCAAGGAAGAGAAGAAGGACAGTCAGCCTAAGAAAAGAAGTGTAAAAATTGAAGAGGTGAATGTAGTCACTCATGATAGTGATAGTGGGGCTGATGTACTCTTTGTCTCTTCACATTTTGGTGCACATGCTCTACTTGTAGATACGCATGATGACATGCATACCTGGATTCTTGATTCAGGTGCTTCTTTTCATGTCAACCCTCATCGTGAGTGGTTTTTCGCATATACAGGGGGTCGACATGGTGTTGTCCATCTTGGGGACAACTATGCATGTGAGATTGCAGGTATTGACAGTGTGCAGTTGCAGTTTCAGCATGGCTCTGTCTTTACACTTCAACATGAACGCCATGTACCTCAGCTCAAGAAGAGCTTGATCAGCACAGGGCAGCTAGATGATGATGGTTTTCATACCACCTTTGAAGATGGAAAATGGAAGATCTGTAAGGGATCTAGGGTTATTGCCAGAGGTTGCAAGAGTGATACGTTGTATCCACTTCATGTATCTAGTGTGCGTGACCATGTTGTTGCCGTGATCGAGCAGCTAAGAGTTTCTTTGTGGCATGGCCGGTTGGGACACATGAGTCAAACAAAAATGAAAGTGCTTTCTCATTTGGGCTACTTGCCTTGTCTTCGTTATGCTGATTTTGAGCACTGTGATAATTGTATTTATGGCAAACATGCACAGACTTCTCACAAAAAGTCTCTTTCTTTGAAATCTTCTCCTCTAGAGTTAGTACATTCAAATGTATCTCAAATGCCAGGATTATCTTTAGGGAGAAAGAAATATTTTGTCACCTTTGTCGATGATGCTACACGGAAAGTATGGGTTTATCCTATTCGTAGCTATGATGAAGTGCTTGACAAGTTTAAAAAATTCTTGGCATTGGCTGAAAATCAGAGAGATAAGACACTTAAGTGTCTTCGCTCTGACAATGGTGGGAAATATGTGTCCAAAGCCTTTCAGGCATTTTGTGATAACAAAGGGACAAAGAGGAAGCTCCCTACCCCTCATAATCCACCCCAAAATGGAGTTGCAGAGAATATGAATCAAACCATACAGGATAAGGTCCGTACGATGATGTCTCATACTGCATTACCCCATGGTTTTTGGGTAGAGGTTGTTACGTTCACTTGATTAATCGATCACCAAACAAGCCTTTGAGGGGGAGGGGGGGGGGTTTGTTTCCCAAGAAGCATGGTCAGACAAGCCACCTTCATATGCTTATTTGAAAGTGTTTGGCTACGAGGCTTTTGTGCACATTCGTAAAGAAAAACGCAGCAAACTTGAGCCAAAGTCCTGTAAATGCATTTTCCTAGGATATGGTGACGAGGGTGAAATGGAGTATAAATTGTGGGATCCCGAGAAAAGAAAAATAGTACGCAACGATGACGTTATCTTCCGAGAAGATCGCATGCACAAACAACCCGAAAAGACTGAGGAGGTTTATAGGATTGTATTCCGGGAAGAAATACCTTTTGGCCAGACAGCATGCTGAAAATGGAAATTTGCAAGAACAGCCAGCAAACAATGACCATTGGGTTAGGAGATCATCTAGGGCTACTAGACAACATGACAGATTTGTTCTTGGTGCAATTAATGTGGCTGAGTATGTCATGTTGACAGACTGTGGTGAACCGTCTTGCTTCAAGGAAGCAATGGACAGACAGGACAGCAAGAAATGGTATAAAGCCATGTTGTTAGAGATGGAATCTCTTGAAAAAAATGGCACTTGGGACTTGGTGCAGTTGCCTAAAGGGCAGAAAACCCTTCCATGCAAATGGGTTTACAAAATGAAAGTCACTTCTAGTTCGTCACCAAAGTACAAAGCAAGATTCGTTGCAAAGGGGTATAAGTAGGAGCATGGAATTGACTTTGATGAGGTTTTCTCTCCTGTAATCAAGATGACTATATTGAGAACCATTTTGGGCTTGGTTGCACTTGAGGATATGGAGCTCATACAGATGGATGTAAAGACTACGTTTTTACATGGTAATCTGTATGAAGACATATATGCAGCAGCCTGAAGGGTTTGTTGAACAAGGGAAAGAACAAATGGTATGTAAACTCAAAAGGAGTTTGTATGGGCTGAAACAAGCATCAAGAGAATGGTATCATAAGTTTGATACATTCATGCAGTCCCTAGACTTTCATATAAGTTAAGTGGATCATTGCTTGTACGCCAAGAAGGCAGTAGATGGCAGCCTGATTATCTTGGTTTTGTATGTTGATGACATGCTGATTGTTGGCAGGGATACTCATGTCTTGGATTCATTGAGGCAAAGTCTTCATGGCAACTTTGACATGAAGGATCTGGGTGATGCAAATCACATTCTTGGCATGCGAATACTCAAAGATAGATCTAAAGGTTTACTCTATCTATCTAAGCAGGAGTATATCTCCAAAGTTTTGCAGCGTTTCAATATGGAGGGGGGAAAACAACTGGGGTTCCATTGCCTCCATATGTGAAACTTAGTGCAGAGGACAGCCCTATATCTAATGATGAGAAGGCTGAAATGGCCAAGATACCATATGCTTCAGCTGTTGGCAGTTTGATGTATGCTATGGTTGCTACACGTCCTGACATTGCTTTTGCAATGGGAGTGGTTAGCAAATACATGGCAACCCCTGGCAAGAAGCATTGGGATGCAGTGAAAGGTATTATGAGATACCTTAAAGGCACAAAGGAGTTGTGCATCTGCTTTGGAAAGCAGAAAGCATCAATTATTGGCTATACGGATGCAGACTATGTTGGTCATGCGGACTGCAGGAAGTCCACTTCTAGGTATGTGTTTACTTTTACAGGAGGAGTGGTCTCTTGAATCTCCAGGCTACAAAAGTGTGTTACATTGTCTGCTACAGAGGCAGAGTATGTAGCTGCCACTGAGGCATGCAAGGAGGCTTTATGGCTTTTACATCTGGTGGGAGAGCTTGTCATCACGGAGTTACCTGTTCTCCATTGTGATAGTCAGAGTGCTATCATGCTAGCACGGAATCCTATCTTTCATGCAAAGACAAAGCACATATAGGTGAAGTATCACTTCATTAGAGATGTACTTGACAGCAAGAGCATTGAGCTTGTCAAAGTGCATACAGATGATAATCCTGCAAACCTTCTCATGAAGGGTCTTCCAGCAGAGCGGTTTGCTCATTGGCGACAGATGATGGGGAGTTGGATAGATATATTTATTTCAGCTTTGTACATACTTAGACTTAGCTGATTATTTTCTCCTCTTAAGGCACATTGCCTTTAGGCGGGAGATGGTTGGAAATAAAGGGCCATCGTGCCTTTTATATGTGCACGGGTGTGAACACACCCTTAGCACATTGTTCTTTCATACATATATCTATCTAAAACCTAAAGTGGTACACTCGTCATTGTACCCAAAAAAAACATGTTCATTCTATACTCAGCTCTCTCGCACTCTCCTTGTCTCTCACTGCGGGTAATGACTGTCTATCTTGATCTCCATGCCTAATCGATTCCTTCAAGCAGATACAGAAGGTGCGGACCTTTCATCCCCCCTGGCTGTAACTGAAAGTCCAAAGGGGTTTTTGAAAAGATATCCAGCACTGGTAACAGATTTCTTCTTCATGTGGCATTTTTTGAATGTCATATTTAACATCCTCAACAAGAAAATCTACAACTATCCTTATCCCTATTTTGTGTCGCCGATCCACTTGGGAGTTGGTGTTGCATATTGCCTTGTGAGCTGGGCTGTTGGCTTGCCTAAGCGAGCTCCGGTAAATAAGGAGCTTTTTGGACTCTTGGTTCTAGTTTCGTTCTGCCATCCTCTAGGACATGTGATGAGCAATGTCTCATTCGCAGCTATGGCTGTGTCATTCACACATACCATTAAAGCTTTGGAACCTTTCTTCAATGCTACTGCTTCTCAATTTGTTCTGGGCCAACAAATTCCCTTCAAACTCTGGTTTTCTCTGGCTCCAATCGTACTTGGTGTGTCAATGGCTTCTTTGACGTAATTATCTTTCAGTTGGACTGGGTTTCTTAGTGCAATGACTTCTAATATTGCATTTATCTACAGAAGTGTACTCCAAGAAAGCAATGACAGGGATGGACATCACAAACCTCTATGCATATATTTCAATCAAAGCACTCCTTTTCTGTATGCCACCAGCAATATTGATTGAGGGCCCTGCCTTAATGCAGCATGGATTTGCTGATGCCATTGCAAAAGTTGGTATGACAAAATTTGTGAGACGTTTTCCGGGTTGAAATGTTCTATCATCTTTACAATTAGGTGGCAACAAACACTTTGGAAAGAGTTGCACCTCTCACTCATGTTGTTGGCAACGTCTTAAAGCAAGAAGAAGATAAAGAAATTTCTGTTGTTGACAAACAAAGAATTTTCCATAATGGATCTCCCTTACTTGATCACGTTTTTCTCATAGTGGATGTAAAAACCCTTACCAAAATGTAAAGTTGCAAGCATTAACTTAATGTGACTAGGTTGCCAAAGAGCTAGTCTCCTGAGTCATCTCATCATGTAGGGGTGCCAAAAGCCAGCAATGATAGAGACTCATCATTTGAGGGGGGGTGTTGAGAATAGCAAATGATGCTTGCCCATAGAGGCTAGATGTATGCCCTGAAGAGGTTACGAGATAGACAAATCATGTATGCTCTAGGAAGAGATGTCCAAAATCCCATAAGCACGGTGAGGAACAGTGGTACTACCCAAAAGCTATATAAGCATATATTTGACACTCATTTCAATGTAATAGTACAATCAGTTTGAGTCACTCAAGATTGTGTTTATGATTCCAAGCTAATCTATCTTGAAACCTAATTCCATAGTTGTCAAGTATGAAAGGTACGATATGGTACGGTACGATAAAATACGGTACTAAATGGTACCTTAAGATTCTATAAGGTACGGTACGATATTAGTACGAAAAAAAATAACTTGATTATTTTGAACTAAAGATAATAGAATGGATATTTCAAGTCTAAATGGCAATGCCATTAGAGTATATAAGATGAGTACTTGAGGCTAACATGCCAAAACCTAATATTGCATACGCAACATGTGCTACTGCTACCTACAACTTATAACTACATAGATGGGAGTGGATACATCATACATGCATGATCATACAAATAAGAGAAGTGTGGGCTTGAGAGAGAAAAGGTTGAGAACAATTGTTTGAATCTCAAATACCCTAATCTCATGGAAAAACCATATTAATATAAGGAGCATTTAGGTTGTCCCAAAGTGCAATCCAAATGGGAAAGATGTATCCATTAAGTTGGTACCTTATGGTACTAATACGTAAGGTACGGTACCTAAAGTATTATATAGTATCAAACCTTTTGTACGTGGTACTAGTGCAGCTATGGTTGAGAGAGAGAGAGAAAGAGGCTAGAGAGAGACAAATAGAGAGAAGGTAGAGAGAGAGAGAAAGAGAGAGAGAGAGAGAGAGAGAGAGAGAGAGAGAGAAGGCTCCAATCAACAAGTGGTCTTGATTCAATTGGACCTGGAAAAGGCGTTTGACTGTGTGGACTGGTCTTTCCTTGCAGATCTTATGTCTGCTATGGGCTTTGGTATCCGGATGTCCAGATTGATCTACACCATTAGTAGTGAGGCTTCTTCAAGAGTTATGCTTAATGGTGGGGTTATAGAGCCATTTGTCCTTGCACGCTCGGTCCGACAAGGTTGCCCTTTGAGTCCTCTCTTCTTTGCCTTGGCGACTCACCCGGTCCTTTCAATGTTATCCTCCATGGCGGCTTCTGCCCAGCTGGCAGGGTTATCTCTTCCTTTGGGGCACCACTTCATTAGCCAATCTTTGGCTGATGACTCCTTTATGATTTTGTAGGCAGACACGGATAACATTCGCAAGGCATTAGATGTTTGGACGCTCTTTGGTCAAGCCTCTGGTCTTCGCATCAATGCCTTTAAGTCAGCCATTCTCAGTTGCACGGAGCCTGATTTACAGTCATTAGGCTGGCAGGGCCAGGTGGTTTCCCGTGGCTCCATTGTCAGGCATCTTGGATACCCATTGGGGGTGGATGTACGGCCAAAGGACCTGTTGGAGTGGATTTCACAAAAACTGGCCGCGAAGTTTATGTATTGGAAGTCGCAAGCTTGGCCGTTCCATGTCCGCCTCAAAGTGGCTCAGACAATTATGCTACCAATGCTGACGTATTTCCTGCCATTACTGCCATGGACGCCCACTACTTTGAAGGCTCTCACTCATCCCATTCGTTTCATGCTATGGAAGAAGGATTCACTGAAGGCAGGCATTTCCTGGATTTCATGGTCACATGCATGTACCCCTAAGCGCATGGGTGGTGGAGCTATTTTGGATGCAGAAACTCATATGCTGGCTCTTCGTTGGTCTCTTTTTCGTGCCATGTGTGTGGACCATCACCCGTGGACCATCATAGCCCGTTATTTTCTTGAGGACAGCGGGCTCCGCCAGGGTAACACACGGCTTCAGGCCTCATGGTGGCATGTCCTTAATGCTGACTCTCGATTTTCCAGTCCCTCTTCCTCTTTGTTACTGCATTTGGTGGGCTCTTGGAAAGTGGTGCTCCAAAAGGCCCGTTGGCATCCTGTAGGGGACCGCTTGCAGACTAATTCTTTTCAGCTCGAATTGTTGGCAGTATCCAGATTACTTTCATGGGAAGATAAACATCAGCTCAGACCAAGATTTAACCGTATGGCCCGTTTGGGTGTGACTTCGATTGCGGATGCTACCCTTGCTACTCGCAATGTCCTCGCATCGTTTCGGACTGCTAGGAGACTTTTCAGGATCCCGCGCGGATACCGTGATTTATGGGGGAAGCTTTCGTCGGAACTTCAAGGTAGGCAACCCTTTCCTGCCCTGGCTATGGATCGCCCTTGGCAGGACTGGGACCTTGCAGGCCGGTTGAGTCTGGAAAAGGCCTCTACTAATCAGGTGTATCATCTTCTCATTAAAGATCACCAATGGCTGGGTGTGAAAGCTAATACTGTTTGGGGCCTGCGGAAATCACTGTCATGGTGGCAGGCAACGCCGATGGAGGGATGGCAGAATAAGGCACCTTTCAAATGCAAGGTCTTTCTGTGGCGGGTAATGATTGGTGGTCTTCCTCTTGCCTCGGCCCTTTCCAAGCGTCGAATCTCGAATGGCAATTGTTTCTTCTGCACCACTACGGCGGAATCGGCCCGACATCGTTTTCTTTCTTGCCCGCTCGCCAAGAATATCTGGTCACTCTTGTCGCAAATCTGGCGCGCAGTGGTGGGGTCCTCACTGTCTCCTTTCGATTGGGTTTTTGTGCGCCCAAAGTATCCCACACCGCCACCGTTACATATGAAGATCTTATTTCACTTTTTCAGATACTGGGGATGCTGGCACATTTGGACCACCCGAAATGCTTTTCTCTTTGATGCGGCCTCTAATGTACCGCGACATATTGCAAGGCTTAAAGGGCTCTTGCATTGGTAGCTAGATCTCATCAGGCACTCTGACTTGCTCCCTCGGGAGGATTTGCATTCCTGGCATTTGGCAATTGCCTCTGGGTCCTTGCCATGATTGGTGTAACCTTTTTAGTATACTAGTCCGGGGATTTCCCACACGTTGGCCTAGGGCCCTCGTGTCTCTTGTACTCGTGTAATCATGTAATCTTGTACTTTTTTTCGTAATTAATACAATTACCTTTTACGAAAAAAAAAAAAGAGAGAAAAGGCTTCAGAGAAAAAGAGGGTGTGAAAAGCTTGAGAGAGAGAGAGAAAAAAAAAGAAAGAAAGAAAGTTATATTAATCTCTACAAAAGGCCAAGTTGGCCTATGAGACCAAAAGATTATATACAAAATGATTGGAAAGTTTTCCCAAGTCCTAGTAAAGCTACTATCTGGTATTATGGTGAACTAGATGAGTAGGTACAAAATGGTATACAGACTCGATACAATCTAGATGCACTTCAAGTGCAGTGTGAAACTGCTCATGGAGCGTGGTCATCTTAAGATGTCCCGCATGGGCATGTCTAGCATAAAGAGACTGAAGCGGCGGGGTATGGTTCCCCAGTGGCGTTGTAGTATCCGTTGTATCTGTAGGTGATGTCTCCTATGGAAGCGTGGGGCTCTTGGGTGTGGGCGGCGAGCTCTATCTCTCTCTGTAGCTCTATCCAAGGTGACTCCTCGGGGTGGGGCCATTGGTCGGTTGGCTCCAGTCCTCGTTGTAGAGGGGGTGGCTGAGGGTCTGTATAACTCTTGGAGGGTGCGTTTTTGCATGTTCCCGGCTTTTGGTCCCAAACCCATAGAGGGTGGTCTCTATGTCACCATATCTCCACGAGGAAGAGCCCGAAGCATTTCTAGTCGGGAAAGTCTAGTATTTGGGAGAGTGGTCTGAATCCCTCCTTGAAGAGACAATGGAAGGGGCCTCTGATCTTGTAGTACACCGGGCATCTACATATGTAATGTTCTTTTGTCTCTAGCTCCAACTGGCAAAGTTGGCTCCAGCTGGCAGAGAGAGGCTTGAGGGAGAAATAAGAAAGAAAGAAGAAAAAAAAGTTGTAGACTTGAAGGAGTGGAGCCAAAAAGTGCCTACTTTTTTGTACTAAATCGTACGGATACGTACCATACCATAGCATACGGATTCGTCTATACTACATACAGAGACAACCCTACCTAATTCACTTGAGTTACAATTTCTCATTCTAATCATGTATCGTGTGTTTGATTTGCGTCCACCATAGCTCATCTAGTTCTAGGTCCATAATTCTCAATATAACGAAAATTTAAGCATTTTCTTGCGAAGAAAATCAAATTTCTCTCTCATCTTGGCTTTCTCTCACCTTCTTCAATAATTTCTCAAAATATCTCATTATTTCTCAACCATTCTCAGCAGATCTCTAACAAATTTGGTGGACATCTTCTAAAATTAGGGTTTGACAGCCACCGTCAGACTCGTGCCAACAAGATTAGGCACTGTAGACTGAAAATCAGCACCAGAAATTCATGGAATTGACAAGGATTTCAAATGCCGGATCATCCAATGTAAATTGGGGTAACATTTGGCTAGGTGGTGGCTCCATTTGTGCAATTCCTGGGTGAAAATCAAAGGGCAATTGGCCCAAATTGCTTGCTCATTGTATGTACAGTAAGGGGCTTTTGGATCAACAAAGAAGATTATGGAATCTCAACATGTATACTATCTATTAGCAATCAAAGATAAACAAATACCTAAAGGATCACCAGCTTTGGGACCAAGCAGGTGTCTATTGTCCAAGATTGTTGAGGTAATGTGTGCATTTCAATTTATGCTCTATTATTCATTGTTGTAATTAAATGCTTGATCAGGTTTTACCATCCCATCCAAGGAGGAAGGCTGGTTTCATGGTTCCATTGCCCGGATTCCACTCACTCCCTTGATTTGGTGGGCCCGAGACACCTCGTTGCAAGCCAAAGCTTTACGCTAGTGCTGATTTTTGCTCTCAGCTGAGAAATTACAGCAATATGTCTTCATACAGTGAGATGCAATCAAGCAATGAGGATGATGCCTCTGAGTATGGACATGAAAGAAATGTAATGCCTCATCTTGGACAAGGCTCAAACCATGGACAACAAGCTGAAAATATTGCTATTGGGCAAGATAAAAGACCTTCAAGGCATACTGAGGCTGATGACCACCAAATTAAAGAGGAATTTTATGACCAATTCAAGAATCAAATGAGGACAGCAGCAAATCTCTTTGTTGAATGGGTAAAGAATCCTCAATTTACCCAATTTTTGAATGCTGAGAAGGACAACAAGGGCAAGAAGAAGTCATCTTCTACACCTTCGAGACAATAAGGTGCATTGAAGAAAATGCCAAAGCCTTCATTTGAAGCTCCCAAAGATGCTATACAAGCAAAACAATTAGTCTCTACGAGGAAATTGATGCATACGCAAGGTCAACTTGAAAGTGCCAACCCAATGCTTTTTGGACAGCAGTGCATTCATGCAATTAGGGGACAGCATGGTTACTTTGGTGGTGGCACTAGTTTTCATGCTATGGTGGGTCAGGGACCGCATACGGGGATGCATGACACAACTTCTTACCATATGCAACAAATGCATGGTATGCAAGGCCCAATGTATCCGGGTATGGTTGGTAATATACATAACCCCATATATAGCAATGTTGGCATCATAAGGACACAAAGTGGCAAGTTTAGCAATGCATATATGCAACCCACTGTGTTTGGGACTCATGGTATTAATACTGATCATGCAAATGCTCCGTATAGTATTGGTAATGAGGAAAAATACACCTAGTAATGCATGCAATGTATGGGAAACAGCATCTTGGTATGGTAGTATGCAAATTTCCATGCACAATCACATTGCAATGGTCCAAACTACACAAACAAGAATGTTTCCTAATGCATCTGGTGCTTCTAGCATGTTACGTGCACATGAGGAGCGAGTCAACTTGATGCAATGTTGCATGTTAGTTAAGTTGGAATTGTAACAATGTGAAAGCATAAAGCATCGCAATGCTTAAGGGGAAGAAAGGCCTATAACCTAGTGGAGGTCTGAGGCAAGTAAAGTTGGAGGTAAGGTTTCCCTATGCTTCTTGGTGAAGCTTCAACATTGTTTTACTACTAGATGCAAAGTGAATGGAAAAGGATGACTTGGCAAACCATCTTGAGTTGTAACTTTACCGAGATGCCACACAACATGTTGACGACAGTCAACAACTGAATGGGCCAAGTGTTTCTAACCCTATCTCTTGTGTTTATCTATCTGTCATGTTTAAAGTGTGGGGACGCAAGGGTTTGGGTCATGGTCAAGATCTAGGCCGATGTTGATTAGATAAACCGATTCGTTAAAGTTTTAAGTGTGGGGACATGTCCCTGTGCGTCTTGTTTGCATATATTTATGAATACACTGCTATCTGATCCTTAAACGATACCCTATTTTATTTATGCTCTGTAGAGGCCCCTTCCTCACTCAACCATCCTATTCCATACAACGATTCCTCTCTATAAAAGTGTGATTCTTCCTTTCAGCAACACCATTTTGTTGAGGAGTCATTCTACCAATGGCTTGATGCATAATGCCATGATCAAGCAAATATGTCTCAAAAGCATGAGACATATACTCCCCCCCCTTCTATCCATGCAAACTATCTACACTTTCAAGCCAATTGCAAATGGCCTGGCAAATTTAATTACAGCTAGGTACATTTTATTTTGAGCAGGGTCACAAATTAATTTTAGATTATTTAATTCTGAAAATAAAATTAAATGGCTGGATAATTCTGAAAAATGGGTTTAGAAGGCTACCACTTGGCAAAAATGGCCATGCAACAGAGAAAACATTTTTGGGGGTTACGTCTCAACCATTCAGTTAGTAAACAGTCTTTGGGGGGGGGGGGGGGGGGGGGTGTTTCGCTGCTAGTCCATTTTCCGATCAGAGAATGGCAATTTATTACAGAAAACAACCATCTCGGGGCCTCAACAAGCAACAGACCGCACCACAGAGACACCTTCCTGGGGCACACAATAGCATTGATAATCAAATAACAATATTTTGGAGGTGCCTGGCAGTAGGTAACTGCATTAAATGCATGCTAGAGCAAGCAACAAGCTGATTTTAGGGTTTTGTTGGGAAGAAAATCAGATCTCTCTAGAATGTTGGCTTTTTTCTCAAGTAATTTCTCAAAAGATCTCAACATTTCTCAGCCATTCTCAACACATCTCAGTCAAATTTGGTGGACAACAAGAGGATTTTTGCTATAAACCCTAAATTTCTGCAAAAATCAGGATTTGGAGCCACCTTGAGACTCTTGCCAAACAGGAATAGTCATTTGTTGGGTATTTGACTCACGCCTTACTTACGCCTACACTCATATGGGAGTGTCGGTGATCAGTAGGACACTGGGGCACTTTTTACTCTCGGTAGGAGAGGTTTTTTCCCCCAGACTTATGGTCTTATTGTCGTATGTACTTATGTGCTTATGTTACACACATTTGGGCACTTAGTGTGTGTCGGGTGTGAACACCCCCTACAACCCTAAGGTTTAAGGGTTGTACTTTGTACTTTCTGGTTACACTCATTCAGTCTATTCTCTTGGGTGTCGTGCTTCAACTCTGTCTCTCACTCTCACACTGTCTACTGAATCCCGGCTGCACCTCGATCCTTCCATCTCACATTTGGTATCAGAGCAATCTTTTGTCTGCTGTCTGTAGCCCCCGCCAGCTCTGCCCAGTCGACCAGTTCAGCAGCTCGACCTGCAGCCCGTCTGCTTGCCAGCACCGCTTGACACTGCTCGCCAGTCCCCGTCAGGTTCTCCCTAAACTGCTTGGGCAGTCGCCAGCTGGCCTGGGCGCCCCTTGCCTCCAGCACGCCTACCTCCAGCACGTTCGCCAGTCGCCACCAGTCTGAAGGGCGACGCCAGCTCCAGCGCCACCAGCGTCAGTCCGCAACGTCAGTCTCGTCGTCAGTCTACCAGCGTTACAGCCCGCCAGCGCGCTATTCATTGCTGCAGTCCATGAGTCACTGCCGCCCGCCCGACGACCTGCCACACAACACGCGCCGCCCGCCCGACGACCCGCCTGCAGCTCGCGACTGTCCTCCCGCTGCCTGACGAGTTCACGTCAGCAACCTGCGTTTCGTTCGCACGTCTGACCAGCGACCTGCCTCTGCTCGTGGCCTGCTCTACGTCAGGTACATTTTGAAACAAAATTTTTTTAATTTCAGCCCAGAACACAGCTCTAGAAGAGGAGGTTCATACGCGGCAAGCACAGAACAGGTGGGGGATAAATTTCATGCAAATTTCTGGACTCGATCATCAGAAATTTTGGGGCTTTTGTGTATTTTGTGGACAATTGCATTTGAACTGCTGGTACAGTCATAGAAAGACTGTTTTGACAGAAATTTTGGCAAAAATTTTGGGGATTTTGATATAATAGTGTTGCAGTGCACTGTTTGCACCTTGGGAAGCGTGCATTAAAAGACAGTTTTCTGACAGAGTACGCCCTTGCACATTAATTGCAGAAACGTGTTTGCTGCAATTTCTGAAAATTTGCAAGTTTCCAGTTCATACTGCTTTGACATTGCTCATTTTGTCTTTGGAAATTTGTCATCATGGCAAATCAGGGAGGTGATGTCTTTACGTATGTATCCAAGGAAGACAGATTGAACGGAAACAACTATTCGCTTTGGTCATTCATGATGAAGAATGTATTAGTGGCCAAGAATTTATGGGATTATGTCAGTGGAGAGGAAACTCGACCGGGAGTTGTAGCTCCCGTTACTCCTCCTCCCCATGGCACACGTGGACAACGGGGACCTCAGCCCGCTCCACCTCAGCCACTTCCTCCAAGAATTGCAGCTCAAAAAGCTTGGGATACACGTGATGCACAGGCCTTGTCGCTGATTGCTTTGGCAGTTCAGCGGTCCATCATACCTCATATCCGTTCGGCATCTTCTTCACGAGATGCATGGCTGACTTTGGAGCATATGTTTGCAGGAAAGAATGAGACTCGGATCTCTTTCTTGAAGAAAGAGTTGGAAACTCTGAAGATGCATGAAGGTGATTCTATGCAGGATCACTTAAATAAGATTCAGGACTTGAGGGAGCAGCTCCTGAATGTAGATGAGTATTTTTTCGATGCACAGTTGATATCCACCACCTTGAATTCCTTACCTCCTTCGTACTTGTCTTTTCATACTGCATTGAGCCTCACCATGAGGATTGCTGAGCACCCACTCACTTTTATTCAGTTGGTTAGTTTGCTTCTAGAGGAGGAGCAAACACGGAAAAATAGTGGTATGGATGCTATAGTCTCTGAGCAGGCTTTTGTGGCAAGACAGAAAGGCAAAAACAGCAAGGTGAAAAATGCTCCACAGAGTTCTGGCACTTCGGGCACATCGCAGAATCAGACACAAGGGGGGGACGCAAGCAAAAAAAGGAAAATGTCATTATTGTAAGAAGCCCGGCCACTATATCACTAAGTGCAGGAAGCGCATTGCCAAAGAGAAGGAGTCAGGAATGTCTATTTCTACTACTCCTTCCACTGCTAGTGAGTCCGCGTCCTTTGTTGTGGACAGGAACTATTGTTATTACACTTGCAGTTATGACATCTCTTGGGCCGATAGAGCACTTAGCTCTACAGAGGATGCTGACACTTGGTTCTTTGACAGTGGTGCTTCTAGACATATTACATCTCGCAGAGATTTGTTTGCTTCAGTTAGTGCACCTCCCGTTGGGAAATCGGTACAGTGTGCCAATAATGCATCATACCCTGTTCGTGGTATTGGGGAGATTCAACTCACAGCCATTGATGGCTCTATTCTCCGCCTGCATGATGCTTTGTTTGTGCCTGGAATCAAGAAGAATTTCCTTTCTATTTCTTCTTTGGCACGTTGTGGTATGCAGGTCACCTTTGATGATGACCGTTGCATGGTTAGAGAAAAAGAATGCATGACTTTGGTCTTGACAGGATCTTTGTGTCATGGTTTATATGAGTTGGATGCTCTTTCAGTAGGTCAGTCAGCATACTTGATATCCACTCTTACTCCTGCTATGATACAGGCGGAGTTATGGCATGCTTGTTTGGGGCATGTAAACTTTGGCAGCTTGATGCTTTTGCAGCGTACTCAGATGCTGGATGGCTTACCTCCCTTGGAGAGACCTCCTGAGCACTTATGCGAGGGATGCATTTTGGGGAAAATGCATCGGTTCTCATTTCCTCGTGATGTTGCTTTCAGAGCAACAACCAGATTGCAGTTGGTGCATTCAGATGTTTGTGGGCCTATGCAGACCATGTCATTGGACGGTTGTTATTATTTTGTGACATTCATTGATGACTTTACACGTTTTTGCTGGGTCTACTGCTTGAAAAAGAAGTCAGAAGTGTATGATGCATTTTTGGCTTTCAGTGCACCTGTTGAAAACCAATTTGGATGCAAGATTAAGACTCTCCGTTCGGACCGAGGGGGGGAATACATGTCCTCTATGCTGAATTCTTTTTTGCAGCAGAAGGGCATAGTCCATCAGTATACTACAGCTTATACTCCACAGCAGAATGGGGTAGCAGAGAGGAAAAATCGGTCACTCATGGAGATGGCCAGATGTATGCTGAAGGCAAAGAGCTTACCTCATAGTTTTTGGATGGAAGCAGTCATGTGTGCTTGCCATATTTTGAACAGATGCCCTACCAAAGCCTTGAAGACCATCACAGCATTTGAGGCTTGGAACAACCGTAAACCTTCTGTTGGTCACTTTCGTACCTTTGGGTGTCTTGCCTATGCCCATATTCCACAGGTACTTAGAAAAAAATTGGACAACAAGGCTGTTAAGTGCATTTTTATGGGATATAGCAATGAGAGCAAAGGCTACAGACTCTATGATCCCGTTACAAAGAAGGTTTTTGCCAGCAGGGATGTTGTTTTTGATGAAAAATCAGAATTATCCTTGGCTGGTTTGGACACATATCAGGCTGCCCGTGATGTTTTTGAAGGGCTGCTGCCCATTACTTTTGGTGATTCAGCTGGAGGTTCAGAAAATGAACCTAATGTTCAACCAGCTGCTCCTATGGAAAGTGCAGAAATTCAGCCATTGGCTGATCGGAATATTCAGCATCATGCTGAAACTGAAATTCAGCAAGAGCTTGCACACAGTCAGGATGCTAGACAGCTACCTAGATGGTATTTGCAGACTATGCAAGATAGTCCTTTGGATGCACCCATGGCTGGTCGTACTAGAAGGCAAACTCGTTTGCATGATTCAGCACATACCATGGAGTTTATTATGGCAGCAAGTACTTTTGATAATGAAGAGCCTAAATGTTATGAGGATGCACAACACAGTGTGCATTGGATGGCAGCTATGCAAGCTGAATTAGATTCTATTACTAAGAATCAAACTTGGGATTTGGTGTCCTTGCCATTTGGGAAGAAAGCCATTGGAACGAAATGGGTCTACAAATTGAAAAGAAAAGCAGATGGATCCATTGATAAATACAAGGCACGGCTGGTAGCTAAAGGCTACGCACAGAAAAAGGGCATTGATTATGAGGAGACATTTGCTCCTACTTCCCGTATGACGATCATCAGGTCTATGATTGCTTTGGCTGCACATTATGGTTGGACAGTGCATCAGCTAGATATCAAGACTGCATTTTTACATGGGGAACTTCAAGAGGAAGTTTATGTACAGCAGCCCATTGGTTTTGCAGTTGAAGGCTCAGAACATTTGATATGCAAGCTCAAAAAGGCACTATATGGTTTGAAACAAGCTCCTAGAGCTTGGTATGAAAAAATAGATGCTTTCTTGCTTGGTTAGGGGTTTCTAAACAGCTCATCTGAGTCTACCCTTTACGTATGTAAAGAAGGGGGATCTATGCTGATTTTATGTCTTTATGTTGATGACCTTTTGTTCACTGGAACACATGCTGATCAGATTTCAGCATTCAAACAAAATTTGCAGCAAACTTTTGACATGTCTGACTTGGGAGTTTTGCATTACTACTTGGGCATCCAGTTCATACATAATGCTCGAGGTATTGGGCTATCACAGTCAAGGTATATTGGGCAGCTTCTTGAGAAGTTTGGCTTACAGGATTGCAAGCCAGTTTGTACTCCCGTGGAACCTGGACTGAAACTGTCATTACATGATGACAGTGATTTGTTTGATATACATACATATGCTCCTGCAGTTGGATGTCTTATCTATCTATGCAATACTAGGCCAGACATACAGTTTGCAGTTTCAGCTTTGAGCAGGTATATGCATCAGCCACGTATGTCACATTGGCAAGCTGTCAAGCGTGTTTTTCGCTACTTGCAGGGTACTCGTTCTCTTGGGTTGCTTTATGCCAAGGGGGGACCACTGCAGTTACATGCTTACAGTGATTCTGATTGGGCTGGTAATTATGATACACGTCACTCCACTAGTGGCAATTGTTTCTTTCTTGGCTCTTCTTGCATTTCTTGGCTTAGCAAGAAACAATCCACTGTTGCCACATCGTCATGTGAAGCTGAATACAAGGCAGCTTTCACTACCACAGTTGAATGCGTATGGCTTAGACGCTTGCTAGTTGATTTGGATATATCTGTTACTGAGCCTACTCCTTTGTTCACTGATAGTCAGAGTGCCATTGCAGTGGCGCGGAACCCAGTGTTTCATGATCGCACGAAACACATTGAGATTCACTATCACTTTGTCAGAGAGAGGCTACATGCAGGTGATATCAGCCTTGTCTATTGTCCTACCACCAGTAATGTGGCAGACATCTTCATCAAAGCTCTTCCTCGTGACAAATTTGAAGCATTTTGAGATGCTTTAAATTTGATATCCTTTGGTGGCGGATGATCCTTGTACTCTTGATTACTCTTCACTCCAGGGGGGTTTGTTGGGTATTTGACTCACGCCTTACTTACGCCTACGCTCATATGGGAGTGTCGGTGATCAGTAGGACACTGGGGCACTTTTTACTCTCGGTAGGAGAGGTTTTTTCCCCCATACTTATGGTCTTATTGTCGTATGTACTTATGTGCTTATGTTACACACATTTGGGCACTTAGTGTGTGTCGGGTGTGAACACCCCCTACAACCCTAAGGTTTAAGGGTTGTACTTTGTACTTTCTGGTTACACTCATTCAATCTATTCTCTTGGGTGTCGTGCTTCAACTCTGTCTCTCACTCTCACACTGTCTACTGAATCCCGGCTGCACCTCGATCCTTCCATCTCACATCATTGTACACTGAAATCAGCACCTAAAATTTGTGGAATTCACAAGGATTTCACATGCTAGGTCATCCAATGTAAATTGGGGCAGCATTTGGCCAGTTGATGGTTCCATTTGTACAATTCCTGGGTGAAAATCGAGGGGCAATTGGCCAAACTTTCTTGTTGATTGTATGTATAGCAAGGGGACTTTGGATAAGCAAAGGAGATTGTGGAATCTCAACTTGTACGTTGTCCAATAGCAATTAAAGATAAAGAAATACCGAAAGGGATGTGGGCTTTGGAGCTAACTAGATGTCTATTGTCTAAGATTATTAAGGTAATGTATACATTTCAATTTATGCTTAGTTATTAATTACTGTAATTAAGTTCTTGATCACGTTTTACCAACCTATCCGAGGAGGAAGTCTGGTTTCAATAGGCAATATAGGCAAAGAATAACAACCATTGTTGTTCACATTATACTAGTGCCAAACTCATGCTAAAATTTCCAGCCAATTTATGCTTAGTTATTAATTGCTGTAATTAAGTTCTTGATCACATTTTACCAACCTATCCGAGGAGGAAGTCTAGCTTCAATAGGCATCATAGGCAAAGAATAACAACCATTGTTATTCACATTATACTAGTGCCAAACTCATGCTAAAATTTCCAGCCAATACAACTAAGTCATAACTTAACAAATATGAACGAATACTTGTTGTCCGAACCACATGGGATTCATCTATTAACTTTAAACCGACAGTGTTCTAACCAAAAAACCATAGCAAAGGATAAATTGACCCTAAACCATGGATGAACTATCAATCGCATCAATAACACTGTGCTCTCCATAAAGACCAATTGAATACCATTGATTATTAATGATCATCCACTAAAAACCAACAATTGGTAATCAATCTCTAATGATCGTAAATTGATGCAAATGTATGGTTTCAAACCCATGGTAAAAAAACATATCCATTTGCATACTATCAACAATAACGAGGACATAAAATAGTGACCTCATGGCAAACATACTATCAACAAACATTACCTTGAATACAAGCTGAATACATTCAAGATCCACCATATATATGCATGTTGAATACATTTAAGATGCACCATATACATGAGTTGTCCATCACTGGAGGAGTGTAAGTGCTACCTCCCCCATGCACATCGAGCAATGCTCTAGGCCTCCTACTTGATTGATGAACCCAAAAGAGCCTAATCCAAGGTCAATTCCAACAAGAAAGGCATCAAGAGAAAGTTGCAACAATTGAGAGTGGTCTGCCAAGTCACTCTCTTTCATCCATTTAACATCCATTACTACATAATTCTAAAACTTCACTACGTATCTCCTGAAACTTTACCTCCAAACTTTCTCTATTTATGTGACAAAATTTGCTCTAGAAGCAATCTCTCATCAAGCTCCTCAACCTCTTGCCTAAATTTTAGAAGACACATCCTCTAGCACCTCACCATGAAAAGGCTTCAACAAACTAATACGAAATGCATTATGTATCTGCCCAATGTGGAGGTAATTTCAACTATATCAATATCACTGGTCCTCTCCAACACATAAAAGGATGCAAAATAGTGCATACTCAACTTTGGATACAATCTTTCTCTACCTTTCATCTTTTTCAAACTTGCCTTTTCGAACGTAGCAATCCATAATCACCCTCTACAAACTACAAAGCACATCTATGGAAATCAACTACCCTCTTTTGCTTTTTCTACGATCTCTGAAGAGCATATTTAACCTTCTCATAGGCTGCATCCATATTTACGACATAACAATCAACCTCAAAGACCTTATCCTTAGGGTGCAAAATAGGGGACACTTTCTTGCTACTCTCCACAACCGTAAATGGAGCCTTACCAATGGAACTATACACCATATTATTATATGGAAACTCTATCAAAGGCAAATGTTGCTCCCACTACGTCTTATGCTCTAACACACAGCACCTCAAGAGATCTAAAATAGTGGAGTTTTTTTCTTCGGACTACCTATCTATCTATGATGGAAGGATGAAGAAAAGTTTGCCATGATATCCATATTCTCAAACAGTCTCTTCCAAAACAAACTGGTCATCCACGGATCTGAATCACTAATGATCCACTTTGGCATGCCATGATACTTAAGCACATGCTGCAAAAAGAATCGTTTAAAGTCCAAATCAGCAACATATTGATCTTTCATGGCATCTAGTCTAGTGTGAGAATATACTAGCTACTAAAATTTCAATCTTCCTTGACAAGGCATTAGCCACCACATTCTCTTTGCCATCAATATGCACAATCTGAAAGTCAAACATAAGTTTCTCCATCTCATATGCTTCTCACATAGTAATTCCTTGTCATAAACCTAGAAATTCTTTTCAACACATCATGGGCCACCATACAACCATCTTGCGTTAAAATAGCACCAATGTTGTTACCACATGGATGACATTGCACTACAAGAGACTTCTTGAGATCTTGAAATATAAGCACATGATCCAAAGACACCTTCTCCTTCAACTTTTCAAATGCTCAAATCCATCTAAATGGAACATCTTTCTTTGGCAAAGCATACAATGGAGAAGCAATTTCATCAAAGCGTCAAAGATACTTTCAGTAGTAAGAATATAGGCCCAAAAAATTGTGAAGTTCATGCACATTTTGCAAGTGTAGCCATAACCATATTGCCTCAATGTTTGCAGGATCTATGTGTGCCCCATTCGTTGATACAATATGCCTAAGAAAGTGGATTTCATGCCCAAAAAAAATTACTCTTCTTGTCATTAAACCAAAACCGATGCTTACATAGCTTATTAAATACTATGTCCAAGTGTTATCCATGCTCCTCATTCTTTGAGGAGCATCATCATATGATCAAAGTATATACCTACAAATGCTCTATGTGGTCTAAAGATTCTATCCATCATCCGATTAAATGTGGCACAAGCATTTGTAAGCCCAAACAACATGACAAGAAACTCATAAAGCCCAAAAGATGTCTTGAATGATGTCTCTCGTACATCTACTAGTCTTAAATAAATTTGATGATAGCCAGTTTTAAATCGATACAGTTGAAAATGGTTAACCCTTGCAATCTATCCATGACATGATTGATCCTAGGAATTGGAAACCAAATCTTAATTGAGATCTTGTTCAAAGCACAGTATGTAGGTCATCTCATGGACTACACTTGATATCCTTTAATCTACGATTTGGGCTCCCTAGGCATTTAAACTGTCATTAAATGCAGTTGTTTCCCCTAGTATCCTAAACACTAAGTGACACTAGGATTATCATTTTATTTATAACAGGTAAGCTGTTAGGGTTTCATTTTATTATTAAAAGATAGTTTGTGCATCATAAGCACCTAACTATGGCATTATTTGTTATGATCGCCTTGAGTGTTGTACTCTTTCTCTTATTCATTTATACATCGCCTCTCATTTTGTGATCGAGTTATTGTGCATTGATTAATTCATATATTATCTTTCATTCTCTATCAATTAATCACTCAATTCCTTCATACTTGGGCGAAGATGGTAGTCAATGCAGTTACATCATGACCAATCCTTCTTTCAAACCAAAAGCACTGGCCAATAGTAAGGAGATAAGTTAGGCTAAATCAGCCCCTTTTCCAACACCTCATTAACCTAGCTCATAATCTCCTTCTATTGGGCTACACTCACCCTGAATGGTGGCTTGTTAGGAGCATTACTTACAAGTATCAAATCTATACCACAACCTTCCGGTCGTTCAAGTGATAACTACCCCAAAAGTTACTAAGAAAAGCAATCAACATACACTTTCCAACTACGAACTTAGTCATCCAACTTAGACACGTTGACAACATTTTCATTGTCATCTTATTCTTAGTAAAAAAACAAGTATGTTGGAAGATTATTTTGCATTACTTTTCGAATGGCTGAAGCTCATACAAGAGGGACACATTCCCATTTCAAATTTACATCCAATGTGTGGACCTTGCCCTTATGCTAAATAGTTATAACTTTGACACGGAAGTCGATCACTACATGCACACAATGGCACCAAGGCATATCTAGCAATACATCACAACCAGCCAATATTGCAATGAAGAAATCTTCGTTGTCCACATAACTCTAGATATGCAAGTGACCCTTTCCAATAAAAGGTGCAATAGGCTTTGCATAACCCTTGCATGCCATACCGCTTTCTCCCATGGGTCCCATCTCAATATCTCATCCTCTCTAATGCCTAGATGGGCTGCCATGTCTGTGGAGATAAAAATGGCTCTTGCTCCATTATTTAAAAATATGAATGCATGCTAGTCCCTGATCTTCCCCCATGCTCTACAAAGCCTATTAGCATTATTATTGGGTTGGTCACTCACTACATCAGCAAACCAACCAATGTTTTGAGCTTTCTCCCCTTGGGATCTCCGTTATTTTGAACTTTTACAATCTGTTGCATATTGGGACAGTCCTTTGCCATGTGCCCCTCCTATTCACATATAAATCATTTATTTGTAGTCACGGTGGTCTTTATGCAAAAATCCTTGATTCCTTTAGGCAGCCCACAACAGTACTTCTCAATTTGCTCATAAAGGGGAACAGCATGATAAGAAGCAATAGGCAACAATGCATCCCAAAACTTGCTCTTATATTGCTCCAGGTTGTAATATTTCCACACAATTAAGAATTAGTTGGTTAGTTCAAAAGTTAGTTAGTCAATTAATAAGCTACTAAGATTACTAACTAAAGTAAAAACTAACCAACGTTAATAATTAACGATTTTTATTTAATTAAAAATATATGTTTTTTTTAAAAAAACAAGAGTCGTAACCTGATATTTTTCTCGGATTGACAAGGACCGTAGCCACCCTTCACGAAAGTTACAATGTGAACGAGAGTCATGAGCCATATTAATCACTAGTGTTAATGTGTATAGTATGGCTGGTGCAAAAATATTAGATTTTTGGACAAAAACTAGCATACTTTAGATATTTTAGTTATTAAACTAAAAAGATATGGAGATTTCTAAAATTGGATGTCATTTTTAAAAAAAAGACAAGTGATGTTTTAGCTAGTTTTGGAGATTTTATGAAAAGAAAAAAAAGAAAGAGAGATTGGCAAAATCGCGCACGCCGTGTCCGCAATTATAGACAGCACTTCGCACAGGGAGAAAAAGAATGAGTAATCTGAAAGATTTCTAACCGGGCATCTTGGAATTTTACCCCGCTTTCGGAGCCAAGGAAGCCATCAGATTTATGATTTGAGCATCAGATCACTGATTTTTCCAAGATCCCCTCCACAAAGAGCTCTTCCTCTCAACTACAGCCCTTCTTCTCTTGTTTAGCTATAAATATGAGGCATGGAAGGCACAAGGAAGCACAAGGAGAGAGAGAGAGAGAGAGAGAGAGAGATTGCTGGTGTGTGTGGGTGTGTGTGTGTGTGAGAGAGAGAGAGAGAGATGGCAGATCCTTGCCCTGCGCGCCGCCCTGCCCTGCGCCTCCCTGCCTTGCGCATCGCCTGATCCCTTTCCCCAGGGTTGCGCAGGATCGACCTGACCCTGCGTGCAGCTGGACCCTGCGACATGACCCTGCGATCTGACCCTGCGACCTGACCCTGCGCAGGATTGACCTGACCCTGCAAATCTGCTCCGTTTTCCTGCCCGACGACCCTAACCGTCTGTATAGCAGGTACGCGCGTGAGAGAGAGCGAGCGCCATCTGTATTCCCTGCCAGACCTGTTAAATTCCGCCCTTGCCTTCCAGACGTCTTTGTCCTGTCATGTGCGTACTCTGTCCCACCACTTAGGCGGCTGCACTGCAGACTTCACCATCAGTCCCCTGTCTCTTCTAGCCTTCGAATCCCCTGTACTAAGAGCAATCGGCACGCAGTCTTCTAGGTTTCTGGCACGGGAGAAAGAATTCTGTGATACAACAGAGGGTCGACCTCCGCCGTGTGAGAAACCAGCTTCAAGGGATGCAGATTTCTAACTCAGCAGACAAAGACCCGTGCGGCAGCAAGACACACAAAAAGAGAGAGAGAGAGAGAGAGAGAGAGAGAGAGAGAGAGAGAGAGAGGCATGTGCTGTCTCGGTCTTCCGCGAGCTCCTGGTGTGGCATCCGACCTGCACACGTACTGAAACACCATGGCTGGACTGGATTTGGCTTTTATCGACCAAACGGTGGCAGCCCTTGGTCCGGATTCTGATACAAAGGAACTAGAGGACATGGTTCCGTGTACGGAGGAGATGCCCCCTGGTCCGGACTTCCAGCCTGCGGGCAAACGCTCCAAGCATACATCAGAAGAGATAATGGATCATCAGGAACGTTCGTATGCTCAGGTTGCCTCTGACTCTGTGGATTTGCAGGATATTAACTCGGAGCATTTACTGGAGTTTGCCAACACGCTGCTTGGCGAGTATGTCCAACACAATCATGCAGCGTTTTCTGACTCTGGAACTGATGATGTTCTGGAAGCCACGGTGGACCCGAAAAGTGTCTTGCGCTCTTTTTCGGTGTTTTACGACCGTGTTGTTATACTCTTCTTCACTAGCAGGATTCGAGTGCTTTCCCACATTCGCCAGTGGCTGCATCATTTACTACAGGGGGAGTGTGTTGAGGAGATTTTTGTTGGGCCCCGAGGGTTCTATGAGGTACTGTTGAAATCTGAGGCGCATCGGGCTGAGCTTCTGTCTAAACTACCATTGTTCTTTGATCGCCGTTTGGTCCATGTTGAAGTGGAAAATTGCCCGGCTGTCTATTGGCCATTGTTAAAGGATGCCATGGCCATTGTGGAAACTGTTCTGGTCCCCCCGAGCCTAAGGGCCATGAATCGCAACCGTTTGTGTAAGCTATGGGACACTGCTAGGAAAAGGCCTGCATGGCTTTGTATTAATTGCTCTAGCATGCATCCTTTACACTTTCGTTTGAAATGGGGCAACTTTGCAGGACACTGCTTTTCGTGTGGAAAATTGGGGCATTTTATGGCCGAATGCCCAGAAAAGAAACCATCTTCAGATGATGAGCATGTTGCGCTACCGATGGAAGACATGGTGCTCGATGCTCCGTCCCAAAATGCACCCCAACCACAGAAAGTTCTGGATAAAGGTAAACAACCTGCTTCGGGTTTGGATTCCCGTGGCAATGACTGGGTAGAGGCACGTCCCAAAAAAGGTAAAAAGGTTGATGCTGGCCTAGCAGCTACTGGGCCTAATCTTTCACAAGATTCCATCCGCACGTATCTGCGTAGGAAAGAAATGTTGTCTTCAGAGCACGCTGCGCGTACTATGGTTCCTTCTGCTCCCCGTAATCAGTCTGCTAGGAAAGTATATACCGACGGTCCAAAGGGCCCACCTGCTAAGTTGGCTTTTGATACTCGAGGGAATGTGATTACGCCATGGGATCGTCGTTATCCCCGTTCCATCCCCAAGACAGTGGATATGCCGTCTACCTCTAAAGTTGGCCGTCAGAACTCTTTTGCTGTGTTAGCTGATTTTTTGGATGACGGTGTCCTTGATATTCTAGCAGAGAAGGTTAAATCGTGGCAAGTGGTGCCTCGTTCTTGATTTTCTTTTTGGATACACATGAAGATAGCCACGTGGAATGTGCGAGGCATTTGTTCTCGCCATAAGCAACATGCCATGTGGACTGTATTGCATGAGAATCAGTGGGATGTCTTGTGTGCGGTAGAGCACAAGAGTCACGATGAAGCAGGAAAAGTTGTGGATTGCCATGGGTTTCGCTTATTTTATGCAGGGACACCGGCCGGACATTATTCTGGTGTGCTTATGATTGTACATGAGAAATATCAACCGGTTCTTATTAAAAATGATGTACATGGCCGCTTTGTGGTGGTTGAAGTTTTATTTGAAGGAGAAGTCTTATGGTTGCTGGGCCTATATGCTCCGAATGATCCTTTATCCCGCCGGGATCTTTGGAATACCTTGAAGACCTCCTTGTCACTTGGCAGACGGGGTTTTTTGATGGGGGATTTTAATATGTGTGTTGATTCTTCACAATCCACTTCAGGGCATTCGGTGATGGACGCTCCGGAAAGTCTGGTGTGGAATGTGTTTGCTCTTGCCGTGCTTAAGCAAGATCTATGGTCCTAGCTACACCCTTCTTCTACAGGGTTTACTTTCCATTCGGCGCAGTATGCCGCTACATGGTCGAGGTTCGACCGAATGTACATCATGCAGGATGATGATTTTCTTCCTGAGATGCTAGAAATGACAGTCTTGCAGCAATATGCCTTGTCGCACCATTTCCCTCTCCAACTTGAGATACTTGCACAACCCATTGCACCTTTTATGCAACTGCTGGATAGACTCCCTTTACGTTTCAACTCCTCTTATTTGAAGCATTCGCTCTTTCGGGGCTATATGCAGCAATTGATTGATGGATTTTTATTGGACTTCGCCTGGCACTGCTTCCTTTGAACGATTGCTCTCTAATGTGCAGCGGATAGCTCGGCAGTATGGGATCCACCATGCCTCTCTTTGTCGGTGGCATCGACACACAGCGGAGGACTTCCTGGCTTTGGTTCGTTCTCTGCTGGTAGAACTCCAGATGATGAATTTCTACTGTCACTGGCAATGCATTTGGCTGATCTTATTAAAGAGTTTCGGCTAAAATCTTATCGGCAGGCCAAATTACAAAAGTTGACTGAGAATTTGCAAGATAGTGCTTATCAAACCCATAAGTTATTTCGCGCGTTGGTGCCTCTCCGGCTCGAGAAAATATGACTAGACTCCAGAATTCAGAGGGTTAAATGGTCATTGACTCTCAGACTATTGTTAATATGTGCAGGAATTATTTTCGAGAGCTTCTTGGTTCTTCTCGGTCAACTTCTGACCAGGTTACGCATGCACGTTCAGTCTTCTATGATCTGGTCCGACATCAAGTTCCACTTGATATGCAAACTGCTTTGGAGTCAGATATTTGTGAGGAGGAGGCTATGGATGTTCTGTTGCACCTGCCTAAGGATAAAAGTCCCGGTTGGGAAGGTCTCACCAATGAATTCTTTGAGAGCTCTGCTACCCAACTGGTGAAGCCATTGACGGCTATGTTTCAGTAGGTTTGGGAAACAGGGTTCATGCCTTCCTCATGGAAAGAAAGGCTTATCAAATTGCTTCCAAAGGTTCCTTCCCCGTCAATGTTGCAACATTGGAGACCAATCTCTTTGATGGGTTCGATGTATAAAACCTTTTCCAAAGTGCTGGCAAATCGGCTCCACAAACATCTTCCGGCCATTGTGCATCCTCTTCAATATGGTTTCATTAAGGGCCGCAACATTCTGCGTAATATCTTAAATGTGCAAATGGCTATTGACTATGCAAGGTACTCTAGTCAGGAAGTGGTATTGATCCAATTGGATCTGGAAAAGGCGTTTGACTATTTAGAATGGTCTTTCATTGCAGACCTTGTGTCGACGATGGGCTTTGGCACTTGCATGTCCCACTTGATCTACACCATTAGTGCGGCGGCCTCTTCGCGAGTTATGCTAAATGGTGGTGTTACAGATCCCTTTGTCCTGGCACATTTTGTGAGACAGGGTTGTCCTTTGAGTCCTCTCTTCTTTGCCCTGGCGACTCATCCGGTTCTGTCAATGTTATCCTCCATGGCAGCTTTTGCTCAATTGACCGGATTGTCTCTTCCTTTTGGTCAGCACTTCGTTAGTCAATCTTTGGCAGATGACAGTTTTATGATTTTACGTGCGAACAAGGACAATATTCGCAAGGCATTAGATGTCTGGACGCTCTTTGGTCAGGCTTCTCGTCTTCGTATCAATACTTTCAAATCGGCCCTTCTCAATTGTACGGAGTCCGATTTACAGTCATTGGGCTAGCAGAGACAGGTTGTGCCCCATGGTTCCATTGTTAGGCATCTTGGGCACCCTTTGGGTGTTGATGTTCGGTCAAAACAACTACTACAATGGATTTCACAGAAACTAGCAGCGAAGTTTCTCTGTTGGAAGTCGCAAGCATGGCCCTTCCATGTTTGCCTCAAAGTGGCTCAAACAATTATGCTGCCAATACTCACATATTTCTTACCATTGCTACCTTCGACTCCTACTACTTGAATGTTCTCACCCGGCCCGTTCGTTTCATGTTATGGAAGAAGGATTCATTGCATGCCGGTATTTCATAGATTTCGTGGTCGCATACATGTACCCCCAAACGCCTGGGTGGTGGGGCTATTTTGGATGCCGAAACTCATATGCTGGCACTTTGTTGGTCTCTTTTTCGTGGATTGTGTGTGGAGCATCACCTATGGGCCGCTATAGCCCGTTATTTTCTTGAGGACCGCGGGCTTTTGCATGGGAATACAGAAATTCGAGGCTCGTGGTGGCATGTGCTTAATGCAGACTCTCGGTTTTCGAGTCCTTCCTCATCTCTGCTCGTTCATTTGGTCAGCTCCTGGCAATTGGTTCTTCAGAAGGTGCGTTGGTCTCCAGCGGAGGACCGCATTGGCAACCTTGAGATTACTTTCATGGAAAGGCAAACAGGAGCTTAGACCAAAATTTAACCGGATGGCCCGTTTGGGCTTGACCTCAGTTGTTGCAGATGCCACCCTTGCCAGTCATAATGTCTTCATATCATTTCGTACTGCCAGGAGGCTTTTCTGAATCCCTCGTGGATACCATGATTTATGGGAACAGTTTTTGTCAGTGCTCCAGAGCAGACAACCCTTTCCTGCCCTTGTTGTGGATCGCCCTTGGCAGGACTGGGTCCTTGCAGGTCGGTTAAATTTGGAAAAGGCCTCAGCTAACCAGGTGTATCATCTTCTAATTAAAGATCATCAATGGCTGGTCACTAAAGCTAATACTGTATGGGGGTTGTGGAAATCTCAGTCATGGTGGAAGGCAACTGTGATGGAGGGCTGGATGAACAAGACATCTTTCAAATGCAAGGTCTTTCTTTTGAGGGTAATGATTGGTGGTCTTCCTCTTGCCTCGGCCCTTTCGAAGCGTCAAATCTCTAACGGCAACTGTTTCTTCTGCACCAGTACTGTGGAATCGGCCCGTCATCGATTTATCTCTTGCCCTCTCACTAAGAAAATATGGTTGCTTTTGTCTGCGGTTTGGCGAGCTGTGGTTGGTTTCTCAATGAGTCCTTTCAATTGGGTTTTTGCACGCCCAAAATACCCCGCACTGACACAGTTGCATATGAAGATCTTATTCCATTTTCTCAGATACTAGGGATGCTGACATAATTGGACTACTCGGAATGCCTTTCTTTTTGAGTCGGCCTCTAATGTTCCGGGACACATTGCCAGGCTTAAAGGCCTCCTGCTTTGGCAGATAGATCTCATTCGGCACTCTGACTTGCTCCCTCGAGAAGACTTGCTTCCCTGGCATAGGGCAATTTCCTCTGTGTCTTTGCCGTGATTTGTGTATCTCAGTCCGTGTTTTGTACTAACAAGTTCACACACGGTGGCTTAGAGCCATCGTATATCTTGTAATCATGTAACCTTGTACCTTTTTCTCGTAATTGATACAATTACCTTTTACGAAAAAAAAAAGAAGAGAGAGATATTACTAGGCTTAAAGGTCTCTTGCATTGGCAGATAAATCTCATTCGGCACTCTGACTTACTCCCTCGGAAGGACTTACTTCCCTGGCATATGCCAATTTCCTCAGCGTCATTGCCATGACTTTTGTAAGTCTGTGGTAAATTAGGGCATTCTTAGGCCGAATGCCCGGAAAGGCAACCGTCTTTTGAGGATGCGCAAGTTGTGCTGCCCAAGGATGACATGGTGCTTGATGCCCCGACACAGGAGGCCCTTCAGCCACCTAATGTCATGGATAAAGACAAACAACAGGTCCGGGGTTTGGATTCCCCTAGCACTGATTGGATTGAGGCACGTCAAAAAAAAGGTAAAAAGTTGGATGCAGGCCTGGCGGATCCTGGGCCTAATGCTTCCCAGGATTCCGTGCGCACGTATACGCGCAGGAAAGAAATGGTCACTTCACAGCAAGCTGCGCGTACTATGGCCCCGTCTGCCCCCCGTAATCAGTCTTCAAGGAAAGTCTATACAGACGGCCCCAAGGGCCCACCTGCTAAGCTGGCGTTTGATGCAAAAGGTAATGTGATTACACCCTGGGATCGGCGTTATCCCCGCCCCACTCCCAAGGCAGTGGATTTTCCTTCTACCTCTAAAGCAGGTCGCCCGAATTCGTTTGCAGTATTGGCTGATTTTCTGGATGAGGGTGTCCTGGATGCTCTCGCGGAAAAGGTGAAATCGAGGCAATAGGCGCCTCGTTCCTGACTTCCTTTTTTGAAGATATATGAAGATAGCCACGTGGAATGTGCGAGGCATTTGCTCTCGCCATAAGCAACATACCATGTGGATTGTCTTGCATGAGAACCACTGGGATGTATTGTGTGCAGTTGAGCACAAAAGTCACGGTGAAGAAGGAAAAGTTGTGGATTGTCATGGATTCCGTCTGTTTTATGCAGGGACACATGCTACGCACTATTCGGGCGTGCTAATGATTGTCCATGAGAAATACCAGCCTGTTCTTGTTAAAAATGATGTGCAGGGCCGCTTTCTGGTAATCGAAGTCTTATTTGAAGGAGAGATTTTATGGTTGCTGGGCCTCTATACTCCGAATGATTCCGCATCCCGACGGGATCTTTGGTCGACTTTGCAGGGCTCCATGTCACTTGGCCGAAGGGGGTTTTTGATGGGAGACTTCAATATGTGTGTTGACTCTTCTCAGTCCACTTCAGGGCATTCGGTAATGGATACGCCGGAAAGCCGGGTGTGGAATTCCTTTGCTTTGCACGTACTTAAGCAAGATCTTTGGTCGTGGCTTCACCCTTCTTTTTCAGGGTTTACTTTTCATTCCGCACAATATGCAACTACTTGGTCGCGGTTGGACAGAATGTATATCATGCACGGGGATGATTTTCTTCCCGAGATGCTGGAGATGAAGGTATTGCAGCAATATGCGTTGTCGGACCATTTCCCCCTCCAGCTTGAGATGCGGGCACAATCTATTGCACCTTTTATGCAGTTGCTGGATAGGCTCCCTTTACGTTTCAACTCCTCTTATTTGAAGCATCCAATTTTTCAGGGCTATATGCAGCAATTGATTGAGAGGTTCTTATTGGACTTCGCCTCTAAGGGCTTGGCTTCATTTGCACGGCTGCTCTCTAATGTGCAGCGGGTTGCTCGGCAGTATGGGATTCATCATGGCTCTCTTTGTCGCCGACGTCGACATGCAGCAGAGGACTTATTGGCTTTGGTCCGTTCCTTGCTCCTGGACTCCCCAGATGATTTTCTGCTGTCACTGGAGAGGCGTTTGGCCCATCTTATTCAAGTGTTTCAGTTGAAATCTTATCAGCAGGCCAAGCTGCATAACTTGACTGACACATTGCAAGATAGTGCCTGCCAGTCTCATAAGTTCTTTCGCGCCTTGCATGCTTCTCCGGCTCGCGAAAATATGACTCGACTCCAGGATTCGGAAGGTCGCATGGTCACTGATCCGCAGACCATTATCAATATGTGCAGAAATTATTTTATGGATCTTCTTGGTTCTTCTCCCTCGCCTTCTAGCCAGGTTACACATGCCCGCTCGGTCTTCTATCATCTGGTCCGCCAGCAGGTTGCATTTGATATGCAAGCCACTTTGGAGGCGGATATTTGAGAAGAGGAGGTTATGGATGTTTTGTTGCACCTGCCTAAGGATAAAAGTCCTGGTTGGGATGGTCTCACTAATGAATTTTTTGAGAACTCGGCCACGCAGTTGGTGAAGCCTGTAATATTTCCGTTTGAAATATTACTAGACCAACCTCCCACACATCGTAAATTCGTGAAAAGATTATCTCCATTTCCGGTAGTTGATTTATGATCGTACGCGAGAAAAGGAGTACTCCGCATTGGTAAATCAGGACCGAGGAATCATGACCTCTCCACTGGCAAAACGGGACCGAGGTTTAAATAACCCGCATAACCATAGGTAAACTCCCTCTTGGGAGGAGGTCAAGAGGATAATGTTGGGATAAAATTGTTGCAATTTATTTTTTTTAATATTTACCTTCCCCCAGCCGATGCGTGGCTGAGGGAAGGGGATGGGCTATTATGGCAATTTAAGAGGTGGAGGGGAAGAGGCCATGCGAGGGGCCACGTAGGGGGGAGGTCCTCTCTCCCCCCCCAAACTATAAAAACACCTTCTAAGGTGTTGAAGGGGGGGGGGGAAAAAAATGCTGCGACACGCTGCTTGAGAGGTGAGAGGAGGAAGGCGACAAGCTGTGGAGACTATTCGTCATGAAGGAGGAGGTCGGTCGTAGAAGAGGAGAGGGCTATGAGAGAGTAAGAGCGAAAACACTGACGAGGAGAAAAAGGCCGTGAACAATCAGACGCTGTAGATTGGGGAGTAAGGGGAGTGAAGGAGGAAGCCGTGAAGGAAGGCAGCCGTGAAGAGAAGGTGGCCGTGAAGGAGGCGGCCATGAAGAGAAGGCAGCCGTGAAGGAGGCGGCCATAAAGAAGGGGTCGTGAAGGAGACGGCCGTGAAGAAGGGGCCGTGAAGGAGAAGGCGACCGTGAAGGAGGGGGGGGGGGCCATGAAGGAAGGCGGCCGTGAAGGAGGGGAGAGCCACAATGCCGTCCGTGGAGGAGGGCCCTGCCGTGGAGTAGGACCAGAACGCCGTCAAAAGCTTCCCAAATCCTTTATTTCCACTATGGACAAGCCTACGGGCGGAACTCCTTGTATTTCAAAGATAAAATGATGAAATGATAATAAAGAATTTGGCTGATATTGTTTTTCTATGTCACGTGATAAGATTACGTGAAGGAACCAGTGCTTAACAAGAGTAATTAAAGAAGCTGATTGTTATATGTCAAATTAATGTGTTAGATAATTACATAACTAAAACAAACTGAGGGAAGTGCGGAGGATGGGCCATGGGTCCGTCCTACGGTTGGGTGGTCCCGGTTAGCTGGGAACTTTTCTCAAAAATCTCAAAGAACAGCGGAAGGATCATCGAAAGCAATGACCTAGAATTATGTTTTACCCGATTTACGCTGTTTTAGGGGAACGGAATGGGACTATGCCTTATGGCAGAGAGGTTGAGTTTTGCATCCCTCTCGTTTCCCATTCTCCTTGAACCAAGTGTAGCGTGAATCCGCTTCGGATCTGGCGTTTCTGCGTAAAGTAGTTCGGTCGGGTCTGACGCTAGTTGCTGCTAGCTAATGACCAAACAGGAAAACCCAAATTCAGGTCGATCCTAAGTGGGAACGGCCAGGATACTTCCGCTACGTGGCAGACGCGGGAAGACCTAGATCGCAAGTCCCGTAACATTCCATGGGAGTGCCGGGCGGAGCTTTCTAGACATCCTTTCCGATGGACTGCTAAGACGTGTCCGGGATGATTCTAGGGGACACGTTACAAAGCCATTGGTGGTCATGTTTTAGCAGGTTTGGGAAACACGGATCATGCCTTCCTCATGGAAAGAAGGCCTTATCAAACTACTTCCAAAGGTCCCTTCGCCGTCAAAGCTGCAACACTGCAGACCAATTTCTTTGATGGGCACGATGTATAAAATCTTCTCCAAAGTGCTGGCAAATCGGCTTCACAAGCACCTTCCAGCTATTGTGCATCCTCTCCAATATGGTTTCATTAAGGGCCGCAACATTCTGCATAATATCTTAAATGTGCAAATGGCTATTGACTATGCGCGGCAGTCCAGTTAGGAAGTGGTATTGATTCAACTGGACCTGGAAAAGGCGTTTGACTGTGTGGACTGGTCTTTCATTGCAGATCTCATGTCTGCTATGGGCTTTGGTATCCGGATGTCCCGATTGATCTACACCATTAGTGCTGCGGCTTCTTCAAGAGTTATGCTCAATGGTGGGGTTACAGAGCCATTTGTCCTTGCACGCCCGGTCAGACAGGGTTGCCCTTTGAGTCCTCTCTTCTTTGCCCTGGCGACTCACCCGGTCCTTTCAATGTTATCCTCCATGGCGGCTTCTGCTCAGCTGGCAGGGTTGTCTCCTCCTTTGGGGCAGCACTTCAATAGCCAATCTTTAGCTGATGACACCTTTATGATTTTGCAGGCGGACAGGGACAACATTCGAAAGGCATTAGATGTTTGGACGCTCTTTGGTCAGGCCTCTGGTCTTCGCATCAATGCCTTTAAGTCAGCCATTCTCAGTTACACGGAGCCTGATTTACAGTCATTAGGCTGGCAGGGCCAGGTGGTTTCCCGTGGCTCCATTGTCAGGCATCTTGGATACCCATTGGGGGTGGATGTACGGCCAACGGACCTGCTGGAGTGGATTTCACAAAAACTGGCAGCGAAGTTTATGTATTGGAAGTCGCAAGCCTGGCCATTCCATGTCCGCCTCAAAGTGGCTCAGACAATTATGCTACCAATGCTAACGTATTTCCTGCCATTACTGCCATGGACGCCTACTACTTTGAAGGCTCTCACTCATCCCATTCATTTCATGCTATGGAAGAAAGATTCACTGCAGGCAGGCATTTCCTGGATTTCATGGTCACATGCATGTACCCCTAAGCGCATGGGTGGTGGAGCTATTTTGGATGCAGAAACTCATATGCTGGCTCTTCGTTGGTCTCTTTTTCGTGCCATGTGTGTGGATCATCACCCGTGGACCATCATAGCCCGTTATTTTCTTGAGGACAGCGGGCTCCGCCAGGGTAACACACGGCTTCGGGCCTCCTGATGGCATGTCCTTAATGCTGACTCTCGATTTTCCAGTCCCTCTTCCTCTTTGTTACTGCACTTGGTCGGCACTTGGAAAGTGGTGCTCCAAAAGGCCTGTTGGCATCCAGTAGGGGACCGCTTGCAGACTAACTCCTTTCAGCTGGAATTGTTGGCAGTATCCAGATTACTTTCATGGGAAGATAAACATCAGCTCAGACCAAGATTTAACCGCATGGCCCGTTTGGGTGTGACTTCGATTGCGGATGCTACCCTTGCCACTCGCAATGTCCTCGCATCGTTTCGGACTACTAGGAGACTTTTCAGGATCCCGCGCGGATACCGTGATTTATGGGGGAAGCTTTCGTCGAAACTTCAAGGTAGGCAACCCTTTCCTGCCCTGGCTGTGGATCGCCCTTGGCAGGACTGGGACCTTGCAGGTCGGTTGAGTCTGGAAAAGGCCTCTACTAATCAGGTGTATCATCTTCTCATTCAAGATCACCAATGGCTGGGTGTGAAAGCTAATACTGTTTGGGGACTGCGGAAATCGCTGTCATGGTGGCAAGCAACGCTGATGGAGGGCTGGCGGAAAAAGGCACCTTTCAAATGCAAGGTCTTTCTTTGGCGGGTAATGATTGGTGGTCTTTCTCTTGCCTCGGCCCTTTCCAAGCGTCGAATCTCGAATGGCAATTGTTTCTTCTGTACCACTACGGCAGAATCGGCCCGACATCGTTTTCTTTCTTGCCCGCTCGCCAAGAATATCTAGTCACTCTTGTCGCAAATCTGGCGCGCAGTGGTGGGGTCCTCACTGACTCCTTTCGATTGGGTTTTTGTGCGCCCAAAGTATCCCACACCGCCACAGTTACATATGAAGATCTTATTTCACTTTTTCAGATACTGGGGATGCTGGCACATTTGGACCACGCGCAATGCTTTTCTCTTTGATTCGGCCTCTAGTGTACCGAGACATATTGCAAGGCTTAAAGGGCTCTTGCATTGGCAGCTAGATCTCATCAGGCACTCCGACTTGCTCCCTCGGGAGGATTTGCATTCCTGGCATTTGGCAATTGCCTCTGGGTCCTTGCCATGATTGGTGTAACCTTTTTAGTGCATTAGTACGGGGATTTCCCACACGTTGGCCTAGGGCCCTCGTGTCTCTTGTACTCATGTAATCATGTAATCGTGTACTTTTTCCATAATTAATACAATTACCTTTTACGGAAAAAAAAAAGAGAGAGAGAAGTTACCCCGAGAGACTGCAAGGGAGAGAGTTAGCTCAATTCCCCCTATCCCTGTCTTCGACTAAGCCATCTTCTCTTATGCTCTTCCATCTCAAAATCCATTCCTTCCTTATCTCTCAAATCTACTTGCAGACGATAGCCTCCAAGCAAAGAATGTTGCGTGTGGGTGGCAATCCTACAACCAGCAACGAAGCTTCGAGTGAAGGTATCACTGTCAATCCAACTACGGTACCGGTCGCAAGTAATGTATTTCCGAATCGATATATGCTTGCTTTGATTCTCGTATGAGATACGTTAGGCTCCGTACTTTGCCGTGCTAAAATAGATCATTGAAAATTATAAATCGCATCTCAAATATTCAAAGATGAAGTTTGCGAAGTGCTTATATCAAGGAAAGTTAATTACACCTAGTTGCTATGCGACGAATCCATGCATAGCATAAGTAGCATATAGGACTCTACAGTATTAAGCGTCAATGAGTCTTCGATTAATCTTTACCTAGGACAATACTGTTTAAGGTTTGCAGATGCACCTAGATGGTACATACATGGGAGAGATTATGTGAACTTTACATCAATGACACGCTACTCCTTCCCTTAGGAGAAAGAAGGATAAAGTCAAGATAAAATGTTGCATAGTAGGAAAAGACTAAAAGATAAATACCACTTAGAGAAGAGGTATAAATGCTCTTGCTAGATTGATTAACTCGCATTGAAATTATAGGACTTACGTCGTATACAGTATTTGAACCCTTAGCATATGCCTTAGCCAAAAGAAAAGAATGTTAAGTAAATTTTAATCTTTGGTCCCAAGGGGGAGAACAAATGTGCAATGGAAATGTTATCACGTCTATTCTTCCAATGCTTGAAAAAGAATACCATTGTTTTGTTAGTTAATCGAACAACACGCTAAATGCTTTTACAATCAATTGATTGTTGAATTGCGGTTTGGATGATTGTTCCAAGTACTTGTGTTTGATGATAAATGCATGGCAGGGGGTCTGTGATGACAAGTTGCCATGGGAATAAAGAAATGTTTTTTTTACAATGATATTAGGGCTAAATGCCTTGATTGGGCTTGATTCTTATTTTGATTAATTAAGGAATGATATTTTACACGGGTGGATAATCTCCAAGGTCACACCGTGTTTCAACCCGAGAGGACACTGCTCGATTCACGGGCCAAAGGTTGAGTAGTAAAAAGGCCAACCACGGAAGTTGTATCTCACTCCTAGGTCGCTTCGGGTCAGTGGAGCTCTGGACACCCCTTGCCTAGTCCAAAACGGAGTTGTAGACTGCCATGAGCCCAACGTCTAGGACGTTGGAAGATCCTATTCTAGATACTGGATGAAAATTACGGTGCCATGTGATTTGGACCGGGTGCTTCTGTTGGTCAAAAGGGATACATAATTTCTCATGTATAGGTAGGAGATAAAGATTAACGTAAAGATAAGTTCAGGAATTTATTTGAACTTGTTTGTCAAAGGATTGCTTGCTCTGAATTCGTGTTTGTGTTATAAATTACACGAACGAACCCTGTTCCCTAAAAAGGCTTAATTAAGGGAGTTGATTTTAAATATCACACATAAATGTGATAGGACCTAATTAGATAACTAAAGAACGCCCATTGAGGGAAGCGGGTGGGTGGAACCCCCAACGGGTCCATCCTACGGCAGGGTGGTCCCAGAGAATTGGGAGGATTCTCACAAGGTTTTACCGACATTCTCGACCTTTAGGTATTGTTAAGTTAAAATACCGTTTTAGGGGACCGGAATGGGACTATGCCCTACGGGCAGAGAGGTTGAGCGGCACATCCCTCTCGTTTCTCATTCTCTTTAAACCAAGTGTGATATGGATCTGCTTCGGATTAGATATCTCTGCATAAAGTAGGATGTCCAGGACCCGACACTAGAATGTTGCCAGGAGACCTTGACCACTAGGAACCCGGATTTCAAGTTGATCCTAGTGGGTTTGAGCTGCGAACGTTCTGTTGCGAGGCGAACTCGAGAAACCCTAGACCACAAACCCCGTGACATTCTGTAGAAGTGCCGCGCGACGGCGCTTGGACTCGTCTCTCAATGGACTGCTAAAATGTGCCTGGGCAGCCGATAGACCGGCACGTTATATAGGTTTTGCACTCTAATGCATCCAACTTATTTAAAGCAATCATAACATCCACTTCAAAGGTAATCATCAACCAATTAGAAGCAAACATTTGCTTAAGTTGCACCCATGTTGATGGCACTCTACCTTGCATTAGAAGTGTAGACCACCACTACAATGCATTTTCATTCAAAAAGTTGACTTCTAAATGCATCAAAGTATTGATGATTTCAATCTCTCTTGTACACCATTAAAGGCCTCAAACTGCACCCCTTTAACACCCTCCTCATAGTCCTTTGCTAGCCTATTTGAAATCAAGTTATCATAAACAAGCAGCTGCAAAAAGGATACAGCCATTGTATTTGCATTATAACCAGCACAATATGAAGCATTTTCATGACCAACATTCATTTCATGTGCCCCATACATATCAAATGGTGTAGTTACATTATAATACATGTCACTTCGTGCCCTAGGCATCATGTCAATGCTACATACATGGGGCCTTGCATTCCATGCATTGGTTGCTACACACCAAAAGACTTTGTACCATACATCACATATGAGGCTTCACCAACCATAGCATGAAATATCACGCCACCACCAAAGTACCTTGGGTGACCCATATTCTCATGCATGTCTTCCTATCCAAAACACTTTGGATTGGCACTACCAAGATGGCCTTCCATAACGTGTCTTACTCCATTAGTACTTTTTTTTTTTGCAAATAAAGTGTAGCTAATTATATTACTTCAGAAAAAAACCCTGAATAGAAAGAAGTGCTCATGCTCAACAGACCAAGCTGGAGTTGGTGAAAGTCACAGATACATCATATATACAAGCCTCTCAAGGCGGTCTGGGGGTAATAGGGGCAAGAAGCCATGGAGGGGGGGTGTATCGCCATCTGGGGCTGCCTGCCTGCATCACGAAGAACAGATCCTGGCCGCCCCAAGTGCGCATGAAATTACCTCGAAGCTCCCGATGAGCCCTGGACTCGCCCTGCACCTGATCCCATCGGCCTCGAAGGGAGTGAATGATGGAGGTCCAGAGCTCTGCTAAGATCGCCTATACTGAAAGTCTCTCTCCGCCGAAAGCCACCTGACACTGTGCCCTCCAGATATGCCAACCAGTAAGACTCCCTATGATTTCCCATACCTCGGAGCGGTCTACTATGGACTCCAGTACCCGACGGATGGGTAGAGCCTCTAAACCCACCACTGCACACGACCCTACCTCCATAATGAATATCGTATCCTGCATCCCGTCCTCATACAGAAGGTGACAGGCCTAGTTGACCACCTGCCAACAAAAAGCACCCCAAGAGATACATCCAAGGCTGGGTGCTATGCGGCGCAAGATGCGGCATACTCCTCTCCATATGAGTTGTGCTGCCTCACACGACCAAAGGCAGTGCTTTGGGGTTTCCATCGACTGCTCTGTGCAGCACTTACAAACTCCCTCCTTCTGCATCTGGCAAGCCAGCTCCCCACCGCCAAGCCTCCATGTGCCACCAGCCATAAAAAATACGATACCCTCCTCGGCCTCCAACTATCCCATAGGCGGCGCTAGAAGGTCCGTCAGAACGGCTCCGTGGTGCTGTGCTCCGCCCAGTGCCGGCTACGTGATGGCGCCCAGTCCATGTCCTCCTACATCAATACATCCCCACTAGTACTAATTGCTTTTGCTCATTACCAACTTAACGTGTATCTTCAGAGCAGTTATTATTGCCTATATTTAGGCTGGACCTTCATCCTCCTCAGTCATTGTGGATACACCATACTTGCACATTCTGGTGGAGAGAGTGACACAGCCAGTAACTCACTGTTGAGTTTGTACTGTTTAGTCTTGCTTTATGGATTCCATTTCCCAAGTGTCTCTACACTTGAGTTCTTTTGCAGTGTTCATCTAGCTTTGCAGTGTTTCTCCTCTCTCATGTTTGTGCAGTCTACTAGAGCAGATACTCACCCTTCCATCACTGCACCCTATTCTGACATTTCTGCTACTTCAGGTCTGTATTCACTCTCTCCTGCTGATCCTTGTACCTTTCTGGACTGTTGCATGCTACTTTCCAGCCTGAGCAACACCTGTATCTGCAGTTTCAGCCTCTTTGTCCTCTCCCAGGCAGTGTCTTCTACCCAGCACACTGCATTTTTATTTCTGCATAAGCTGCAGGGCTGGGTGCTATCATTACCCACTACTTGACCGGGTTTGACACCTGCAAACTCTGTGTTTTCACAGGCAGCACCTGTGTTTTCAGATCACACCTGTTCCAGGGCTCGTCATCAATCTTCCAAGTCTGCACATGTACTCTCTTGACTGCCACGTTTGCATTTCACCCTATGCATCTGGTTATTGCAGCAGTCCTATCCACTGCATGAACTCCTGCATAGTACTTTTTGGGATAAGCTTTGGGCCATATTCTCACTCAGTTTCTGTTCTGTTCTTCATCTTCACTTCCTATCCTCTACAAGGGCGCCTTCCTATTATTCAACCTATGATAAGCTTCATGGTTCTTACTATCTCACTTGGAATGCAGTGATGAAAGCATAGTTTGTGCAGAAGCACCTGTGGGGTGTTGTTTCAGCAGTTATTGTGCGTCCTCAAATTCCAAATCCTATTCCACCCAATTGGGACTCTGACAACTACAAATGGCAGTTCTTACTTGGGAATCAAATAGTACCCGTGCTTATTCTACCCTTCTGAGGTGCATTTCTAAAGAGGTCCTTCTAGTGGTTACCTCCTGCAGGAGAGCTTCAAACATGTGGGAGATTATAGATGTTGTGCGAGGCTCTATTCACCATGCGAGTTGTGACCCTCTTTCGTTAGCTCATGACAATGCCGTTCGAGCGAAAGGATACAGTCTGGTCTCTTTGTTTTGGGTTACATACGTATAGAATCAACTTCATCACATGCAGTTCACCCTTCTAAAGGCCCATTTTGTGGGAATTTCGCTCTATAAGCTCCCTTGCAAGTTTAATGGAATAACCAACGCTTTCCTAAACAAAACATCATTGACTGTTAGCTCTGCTCATATGTCCTCCACGTTGCTTGAGCATGAGGCATCTTTACTCTTACAGGGGAGACTTCTATCTCCATATGGTGGCCAACATGAAGCTTTTGCAGCTTCAAAGAGGGGTGACAAGAAGAAGAAGATGAAGGCCTAGTATTTAGCAGGCACCCAAGGGCTCATATTTTACAGTGAAGGGGAAGGCCATAGCACCCCCCTCTACTACATTCTAGTTTTGGTGATGCAATCATCCCTCATGACTCTCCAGTGCTAAAGAGGGAGTGTGAGAGGATGGTAGAGGTGTGGCAATTGGAGCCTCATGCTCAAAAAACACATCATTCCATACAATTTCCCTTCTTTATTCCCATTTTTTGTTTCTATTTCCAGCCCCAAAAAGGCTTTCTAGGGCCTTCCAAGAGAGTCGACACACCACTCGAGAGACTTCAATGGGCGAGCTTGGAGACCAATTGTGCCTATATATTTGGCACCACCCATAAATTCTTCAACCACCACTCAACTCACTTCTTTTCATGATACTTTTGTCTCTCTCTCCTCTCCTTCCACCATCTTCATCCTCTACTACCAGGCACCAATTCCCATTATCTTGGACTGCATTTATGGTATCGGAGTCCTCTCTCTGCTAGCAGCCTTCCTCCACATATGGCAATAGCTCCTCCACAAATGGTGACAGTTTTTCACTACTCGTGCTCCTCCGCAGCCTCATGTCAGTCTTCCATCACTTGCATTGGCATCCACCCTTCACACTTGTGTTTTCGTTCCTAGCTACTCCCCTTCATCATCCGCCACACTTTCAACTAGCTTCATCATCTCCAAAGGCTACGTTGATCTGCATTTTGTAGTCTGTGGCCTCTGAATGACGACTTCACCACCTAGCGTCACTCCTAATGGCTGGCATCAGCTCATCAGGTCTCTATTTGCAGACTCTAAGGCTCCTCATCCTTCAACGGCAATCTCCCTTACTACAGCACCCTTGTACAAATTTACTTCATTATTTCATTCATCATCTTGTTCATCTAAGTTTCTCTTAGTTTGTTGTACACACTCTGTGTTTCTCCCTGCAAACACTACTGTCTCTCTAGTTGCTCAATCATTTCTTGGCATGGTATTAGAGCCAAAGGTACTCAATGAGCAGTGAACATCCTTTGCATTGGAGAAGGCAAAGAGAGGTTACGGGTTCAACATCAACATCTGATTATTACTCCATTTCCACTACATCACTGCAAGATATCCTTCTTCTCCCTCCCACCGTCCCTTTTGCAAGTTGCGACTCCAATACCATGGCTTCTCCCCCGATAGATGACAAGTCTACTAGGTGTTCCTATTGCATCAAGCATAGTCACACCACTAAAGATTGTCAACATCGACCTTTGCTCCCTACCCGACTAAAGTATATATGTCTTCCACCAAGCACTCCTTGTGCTACCTCTCATTTCTGGGCCGCCAAGTTTGTTCTATCTTGGCTCTTAGCTTACTATGCTCACGGCAATAAGACGCATCGGACACACACTGAATCCTCACAAGCAAAGGGAGGCTCTAAGATCTCACAGGCGATACATCACCCATGAAGATTTATATAGTCTGCAAAGTCCTTGAATGGTATGCATCTATATGTCAAGGCTTCTTAAATTAAAGCTTCATTCTTTGATGTTATACATTTCTTTTTGGTAATGCGTGATTGTATTGTTGACAAATTATAGAAAGTACAAGAGTTAAACACTAGTGATGTTACACTTTTACATTTTCATGCTTCCAAAAACATTTGCAATTTATACATTGAAACTTTACTAATCAATAAACACTACAGCCCAATCTCTACAGCAGCCATATGCACACATCATAATCTTCAAGTAGGACTTTAAAATAGAGGATATGTTCACGTACAGGACTATAGTGTTGTCGATGAACTGGTGGTAGTGAATGGAAATCTGAATCCAATACAGCAATAACCTTTTGGAATGTGACTGATGCATGTAGAGGACGAAGAAGTTAAATAGTGAATAAGTAGCATTTTCAAAAAAGCAAAAGATAACAATGAATCATAAGTATGTTATGGCCACATTATGTTAAGAATCTAGAAACACTTTAAAGCATGCATAATTAAGTTGTGCAATTAGTATACTACAAATGTAAGTACATACATCACCCAACAACTAAAGCAGAGAAGTTGTGGAAGTAGAAGAATCAAGAGAAATAAAACACATTCAGGAACAAAATGATGCATTCAAGGTATTTCTTGAGCTCTAGTTCTATTCGATCCTCTAGCTAGGAGCCTATGCCATGATGGATGGTCAAGAGAAAGGGCTTACATCTTCATTTGCCACCTTCTTGTAGTATTCTACGTTATCCAACAATACAACATTATGTGACAAGACAAAGAGGCCAAGCTAGCATAAATGAGCCTCACCAGTCAGCCAAACTTAGCCAAAGATCATGATGGAGCTCTCATCAAACATCAAAGGTTGTTATGGTAGGCAGCAACAGTAGGGACTATAAAGATAAGCGTAGAAATGTGCAAAAGTGAGGTAGAGCAATGGGTTCATGCAAAACAGGGGTAGGGAACTTGTAGTACAAAGAGATATTATCTTATCTTTCTAAAACTCCCAATAGTAAAGGGCTGTCACAAATGACCAGCAGCACTAGTGTTGGGAATTTCATTCACGCCTCACTTACGCCTACGCTTACATAGGACTTTTGACTCTTGGTAGGAGAGGTTTTTTCCCCCAGACTTATGGTATTATTTTGTATGTGCTTATGACACACACTTATGGGCACTTACCGTGTTCAAGTGTGAACACCCCCCTACAACCCTAAAGTTTAAGGGTTGTACCTTGTACTTTGAGTTCACACTCTTTCAGTCTATTGCATTGGGTGTCGTGCTTCACTCTCTACTGTCTACTGTTTTCCTGTGTTGAGCTTAGATCCTGTCCTCACTCACATTTGGTATCAAAGCTTTGGCTCAGTTCAGCTGAGGCCCTGTTCAGCTCAGCTCCGTTCAGCATTCGGGATTTTCTGCTCAGGTCCAGCCTCAACCTTCAGAAAGAGACACCCTGCTCCTCTGCCTTGCACAGCAGTGCCTTATCCTCAGCAGCTCGACCTGTTTCTCCCCATGCCAGCTGCACACCACGCCAGCTGCCCCGCCAGTCCCGTCTGAAGTGCCAACTCCCGCCAGTCCAGTCCAAAGCGCCTCCTAACTCTCCCACCTGCTGAGCGCTACGTCGCCTGCCTGTGGCCAATGCCACCTGTCTGTGTGCAGCATCGACTCTGCAACTCCACGCCTAAGAACCGCCTGTCAGTGCGCCCGCCCATCGTCAAAGTGTCACCCACTTACTGAGCAATGCCCGCCCAGCTGACAATCTGTGCCCCTGTGTTGTTCTTCACCTGCGCTGCCCCTGCCCTGCGACGTCAGTCGCCTCGCCCGCCAGCTCACCTGCGACGCCCGCTGCCAGTCAACCTATCGAAGGCGTGCCTAACGGCTCGGCGTTTTTTCTGTTTTTTTTTTTTATTTTCAATCTCCTGCAATTTCTGGAAGCAGGGGTTCCCACGCCACAGACACAAAAGTCAGCAAACGTGTCTGGGACACATTAAATGCAATTTCTGGTCACATTCATCAAAAATTTTTGGGCCTTTTATGTTTTCTGGGAACATTGGCATACGCACTGCAGTTACAGTCACTAACAGACTGTTTGATAAACCCGAGGCAAGAAATATTGGGGATTTTGCTGGTACAGTGTTGCTGAACACTGATTGCACATTGGACTGCGTGCATAAGACAGTTTTGACAGAGTGCACCTCTGTACACTAATTGCAGAGAGTTACTTCCAGCAATTTTTGGAAATTTTCAGATTTCCAGTGTAGTCCTGCTTCGACATTGCTCTTTTGCATTTTTTGGTAATTGACAATCATGGCAAATCAAGGAGGACATGTTTTCACCTATGTATCCAAGAAAGACAGATTGGATGGAAATAACTATTCACTTTGGTCCTTCATGATGAAAAATGTACTTGTGGCTAAAAATCTTTGGGATTATATCAGTGGAGAAGAAGCTCGACCTGGAGCTGTGGCTCCAGCTTCTCCTCCTCTCGGAGGACGTGCACCACGGGCAGCTCAGCCTGATCCACTTCAGCCACTTCCCCAAAGAGCAGCAGCTCAAAAAGCATGGGATACACGGAATGCACAGGCTTTGTCGCTAATTGCATTGGTAGTTCAGCGATCAATCATCCCCCACATTCGTTCAGCAGCTTCTTCACGAGAAGCTTGGCAAACTTTGGAGCAGATGTTTGCAAGCAAGAATGAGACTCGCATCTCTTTCTTAAAGAAAGAGCTAGAGACCTTGAAAATGGATGAAGGTGATTCTATTCAGGATCACTTGAACAAAATTCAGGACTTGTGAGAGCAACTCATGAATGTTGATGAGTACTATTCCGATGCACAGATGATATCTACCACTTTGAACTCATTACCTCCTTCATACTTAGCTTTTCATGCGGCCTTTTTCCGCGCAGCCAATCACTTTTCTTCAGTTAGTCAGTTTGCTTCTAGAGGAGGAGCAAACACAGAGGAATAGTGGTGTGGATGCTATAGCCTCTGAGCAAGCTTTTATGGCTAGACAAAAGGACAAAGGCAACCAAGTGAAGAATGCTCCGTAGAGTTCTGGGACTTTTGGCACATCACACGCAAACAAAAAACAAGGGGGCACGCAAGCCAAAAAGGGCTGCCATTATTGCAAGAAGCCAGGCCACTACATCACCGAGTGCAGAAAGCGCATTGCCAAAGAGAAGAAAAAGGAGTCAAAAATGTATGTTTTTGATGCTCCTTCCACTTCTACAGAGTATGCGTCCTTTGTTGCAGACAAGGACTATTGTTTTTACACATGCAGTTATGATATCTCTTGAGCAGATCAAGAATTCAGCTCTACTGAGGATGCAAGCACTTGGTTTTTTTAAAGTGGTGCTTCTAGGCATATTGCATCTCGCAGAGATTTATTTACATCTGTTCATGTAGCTCCAGTTGGCAAGTCTGTACATTGTGCCAACAATGCATCATACCCTGTTAGAGGTATTGGGGAGATTGTGCTCATAGCCATTGATGGTTCTATTCTCCGCCTACAGGATGCTTTATTTGTGCCAAGCATAAAGAAGAATTTTCTCTCTATCTCTTCTTTGGCACGTTGTGGATTGCAGGTCACATTTGATGATGACCGATGCATGGTGAGAGACAAAGAACACATGACTTTGGTCTTGACAAGCACTTTATGTCATGGGTTATACGAGTTAGATGCTATTTCACTTGATCAGTCAGCGTATTTGACATCCACTCTTACTCCTGCTATGATACAAGCAGAGTTATGGCATGCTAGGATGGGGCATGTGAACTTTGGCAGCTTGATGCTCTTACAGCGTATGCAAATGCTAGATGGATTACCTCTTCTGGAGAGACCTCCGAAGCACTTGTGCGAAGGATGTATTTTGGGAAAAATGCATCGTTTTTCATTTCCCCATGATGTTGCTTTTCGAGCAACAGCCAGGTTGCAGTTAGTGCATTCATATGTATGTGGGCCTATGCAAAAAAAGTCATTGGGAGGATGTTACTATTTTGTCACTTTTATTGATAACTTTACTCGATTTTGTTGGGTCTACTCTTTGGTCAAAAAGTCAGAAGTGTATGATGCATTCTTAACTTTTATTGCACTTGTTGAAAACCAATCTGATTGTAAAATTAAGACTCTCCGTTCAGACCGAGGGGGAAAATACATGTCCTCTATGCTGAATTCCTTTTTGAAGCAGAAGGGCATTGTCCATCAGTACACTCCACAGCAGAATGGGGTTGCAGAGAGAAAGAATCTGTCACTCATGGAGATGGCCAGATATATGTTGAAGGCAAAGAGCTTGCCTCACAGTTTTTGGATGGAAGCCGTCATGTGTACTTGCCATGTTTTGAACAGTTGCTCCACCAAAGCTTTGAAAAAATTACACATTTTGAGGCTCGGAACAGTCAGAAACCCTCTGTTGGACACTTTCATACCTTAGGGTGCCTTGCATATACACATATTCCAAAGGTACTCAGGAAAAAGTTGGATAACAAGGCTGTTAAATGCATTTTTATGGGATATAGCAGTGAGAGCAAACGCTACAGACTCTATGATCCTATTTCGAAAAAGGTGTTTGTCAACAGGAATGTACTATTTGATGAAAAATCAGAATTGTCCCTGGCTGGTTTAGACACATATCAGGCTGCCCGTGATGTATTTGAAGGGCTGCTGCCCATTACATTTGGTGATTTAGCTGGAGTTTTAGCAAGTGAACTCAATGTTCAGCCATCTACTCCTTTCGAAAATGCAGAAAATCAGCCATTGGCTGATCTGAATATTCAGCAAAGTGCTGAAACTGAGATTCAGCAAGAGCTTATGCACAGTCAGGAGGCAAGACAAATGCCTAGATGGTATTTACAAACTATGAAAGATAGTCATCTAGATGCACCCATGGCTGGTTGTACTAGAAGGCAACCTCGTCTGCATAATACTGCACATACCATGGAGTTCGTTATCGCAGCAAGCGCCCTTGATGATGAGGAGCCTGAATGTTTTGAGGATGCACAACAGGGTGTGCATTGGATGGCAGCAATGAAAGCTGAATTGGATTCTATTACTAAGAATCAAACATGGGATTTGGTGTCTTTGCCATTTGGGAAGAAAGCCATTGGAACAAAATGGGTCTACAAGCTAAAACGGAATGCAGATGGATCCATTGACAAATACAAGGCCAGGCTTGTAGCAAAAGGCTATGCACAGAAAAAAGGCATTGACTATGAGGAGACATTTGCTCCTACTTCCCGTATGACGACCATCAGGTCTATGGTTGCTTTGGCTACTCATTATGGATGGATTGTGCATCAGTTAGATATTAAAACTGCATTTTTACATGGGGAGCTTCATGAGGAAGTATATGTATAGCAACCCATTGGTCTTGCAGTTGAGGGCTTGAAACACTTGGTCTGCAAGCTGAAAAAAGCTTTGTATGGTTTGAAACAAGCTCCTAGAGCTTGGTATGCAAAGATAGATGCTTTTTTGCTTAGTCAAGGGTTCATAAACAGCTCATCTGAGTCTTCCCTTTACGTTGTCGCAGCGCGTAGGCTTGAAGGTCACATCAGGGGTTTGGCAAGAGAAGAGTGTATGGGGATTCAAGAGCTTAGACTCCAGAGATAGTAGAGATAAGAGAAGGGTTGAAGGTTTCAAGCCAAGTTCTTGAAGATAAGAGACAACAGGGTGAAGGTAGATTTAGGGAGAGCAGTAGCTGGAAGAGAAGGGGTTCGAAGAAATTGAAGATGTAGAAGAATACTCAAAAAAAGAATTAGAAAATGTAGAAGAATACTAACAGAGATGAAGCCTGTCAGTTTTTTTCAGAATTATAAGAAGATATAACTCTAATAGACAAAAATGTGTACAAAATAATACCTTCCTCTATGCTACTCAGATCGCCAATCTGATGCCTCCATTAGCTCCGAAAGAGGGGTTAAATATCAGGATACCTGACCAAAATTCATCCATATCGCTCCTTTATCTCCCACTTTGGAGTGCTATTTATTCACTACCTGAAAACAGCGATCACGCGTCGTGCGATTTCGTCAATCTCTCTTTTTACATAAAATCCTCTCAAATTGGCTAAAAGCTAGATGCTTTCTTTTTACATGTCATCCTAATCTAGAAGTTATCTATAGTTTTTTTATGGATTTTTACAAGAGATAGTATCTAGAATATCAAAAATTGACTAAAAACTTGTCCAAAAAAATCTAATATTTTAAACCATGGACACTAACACTAATGCCTAAAGTGGCATTGGCTCTCTAAATCTAAAAGGAAGCCACACTCTAGATTTTTTTACACGGTGTGCACGTAACGGCACGATATCCACCCCCTCCTAACCTACACATCCTCTAGCATGTGCCAAAGTCTTACGGATTTGCAGTGTCAGAAGAAGTATCTTTTGCCATGTCAATGTCTTCATCTTCTGCCTCTTCTTCTTCCTCTATGTCTTCATGCTCTTGAATTATATTCAAGTCTTCTAGTTCATATATTGAACTTTCTATTCATTTTGAAGAGCTTGATTCTTTTTCCAGCTATGGGTATCTTCATGCTTGTTCCATCCAATTCAGCCAATGAATATGTGGCATTGTCATGAACGACCTTTACCACATATGAGCCAAACCAATACTTTACCATCTTCCTAGAAGCACTGTATTGATTGTCTAGGCTGCTGTCATAGACAAGTACCCAATCATTTTCTTGAATTGCTCTTGGCCAAAGTCAATGTCGCTTATTAAATCTTCTTTTGTTCTTTAGTCTTGTTATCTTTAGCTTCTCAATAGTTGCATAAGCATCTTCAGGCCTTCTTTCTAGCTACCATATACACAAAGTCAGCAACTCTTCTCTATTGATGCCTTCCTCCCAAGGTAAAAGACTCCAGACTCCATGTGAGAATAGATTCTTCAATTGGCATAATTGGTTGTTGTCCATGCATAAGTGTAAACGCCCCGAACAACGTAGTATGCTTAACAATTACGATATTCGCTTGTTTTTGAGATTTAATATAAAAGAGACTGAACACTTAAAGCTGAAAATGAAAATTACTCACAAAATTACAGCCATGAAAATGTAAAAATAATGGAGACAAGATTGAGGGTTGAAGATGGGCAACCCCCCCCGAAGGAATGTATTTCTGCTCAACCCAAGTCCCTTAGGGAAGAGCTCAGTTACAATCAACCTGAGAGTGAGAAAAAGGTAATTCTCACTCTCACAAGATCATGCAAAGATGTACAAACACACATGCATTATCTATTATGCAATGATAAGAACTGATTTCTTTACAGTATGAGAGAAGAAAAAGGGGAAATCAGCCTTTCTCCATCGTTGATCAGCAGTACATGGATAGGGCTTGCTTCTTGTTGCTAAAATGGAAGAAAAAGCTCGAGAAGGAGGTGCTGTGATGAATTTACAGGCTTGCTGTCTTGTAAAAAAAAACAGTGATAGAAGAGGGAATATGGAGGAATTTGATAATGGAGAAGTGGGGGATGATGATGGGGATGGATGGGGCCAGTTTCTGGCTATCTGTGGGTGCTGTTCATGAGTTTACAGCAAAAAAAAATGATGATGAATGAAGAAAAACGAGCTCTTATTTATAGGAGAGGGGAGAGCTAGTACAAAAGGGGAAAGTGGAGTAGCACAAGACAAGTGTCCAGCCACATGCCATGAGATGGGACAAGTGGTGGGACACTTGGAAACTTGTGTGACAAGTGTCTTGACACTTGTCTCTTCTCTATGGCCTTCCTTTTTGGGTTGAATACTGTCAAGAATAGAAACAACCAAATTTAGTAAGCACAGTCAGAGTACAGAACTTACTATTTTTAGAATGACATCCCTATTTTTTAGGACTAGCATTTTTAGGCTAATTCGAGGCTCCTAAATTTTAGGGACCTCCTAAAATTTAGGGATCTCCTAAAATTTAGGGACCCCCCCAATATGGGTGTCATATGAAAGCTTTTTCCGTGTACATCGCAAAAATGGTATCCGAATCTTCATGTGACTTTCTTATGCAAAGAAATGTGCATTTCAAGCTTTCAGCCCACACATGCACATTATACAAGCATTTCATGATCATGCCATCTTGTTGATTGTAACTGTTTGTTCTGGTGGATCTAGCCCACACTTCAAGGCATCAATCCTTTCTGTGTGCGAGTCTAACCTTGATATGCATGAGTTCTAGTCACAGGCGCCCAATCGGGTCATATAGGTGGAAGTGTGAACTATCTTTTCTCTAACCCACCGCGTGGGTCCACCATAACCTGTGACCACTCATCAGTGGCCAGCTCCAATGCACTTTTCTTTATATCTAATTAGTGCAAAGGAAATAAATTTAATAAATCATTATATAGACAAATTAATGAAAAATGATACAAATTCTGTTTCTATAGAGTTGTGACAGCCCTCTGGCTTTTATTCAGCTGTCCTCAGCTGAAAAGCTTCTTGATATTGCTGTAGAATATTTGGGTAATCCTTCATGAATTTTCCATCTACCCACTGTGCATCTGTTGTGGGTAGATTCTTGAATTTTAGTAAGAATTTTCGTGTCACAAGGCCACTTCTCGTGGTTCGATCCTTGAGAAACAAAATCTTTTCAGGTTCCAAGAGTTGCTCTGTTTCTTCAACTTCTGGGGGATCTTCAGTAATGGGTTCCTTTGGTTCTGGTCCTATGTAAGGTTTTAGCAAACTTACATGAAAAGCATTGTGTATTTTCCAATGAGTAGGAAGCTCAAGTCGATAAGAAACTTCATTTATTTTTTCAATCACTTTGAAGGGTCCAAAGTATCTACTGGAGAGCTTTGGAAAAGATGAATTTTGACCAGAACCTTGTTTGAGCCTGCTTTTATCAAACTTTAGCAAGACATATTGACCTTTTTCAAAAGCCAAAGGTCTTCTTCGTTTATCTGCTTGCTTCTTTTGTCGCTCTTGGGCAACTTTGATAGTGGCTCGAACTTGATCCATTGCGGTTTTTAAATCTGAAGCAAACTCATCAGCAGCAAAAATCTTATCTTTAGTGCGAATAATTGGAGGAGGAATCACTTTACCCTGTACTATTTCATTTGGAGCTTTCCCTGTGGATGAGTGCACTGTATTGTTGTAAGCAAACTCCAATAATGGAAGATATTTCTCCCATTGTGACTTATGTTCACTAACATAAGCTTTCAACATATCCAAAAGAGTGAGATTCATCACCTCTGTTTGGCCGTCAGTTTGGGGATGAAAAGCTGAGGAGAACTTTAAAGTGGTTCCCAAATTCTCAAATAAAGCACGCCAAAAGTTACTTGTGAATTTGGAGTCTCTATCTGAAATGATCTCAGAAGGCATACCATGTAATCTGAAGATATGTTGAATGAAAAGTCTTGCAGCTTGTGCAGATTTCAATGTTTTATGACATGGAATAAAATGTGATTGTTTGCTGAATCTATCAATTATGACCCAAATCATATCATGACCTTGAGGTGTTCTTGGAATACCTGAGATGAAATCCATTGTGATAGATTCCCATGGATCTTTGGGCACTGGAAGAGGTTGCAACAATCCTGGAATCTTTTGCCTATCATATTTGGATTTTTGGCATACCAGACAAGCCTCAATGAAGTTATGTGTATCTTTTCGTAATGTTGGCCAATAAAAGTAGCGCTCAATTGCACTTAGAGTGGCTGCCCTCCCTCTATGCCCTGCATAAGGGGGTTCATGACTTTCTTTAAGCACCTTTTGTCGAACAGGAAGAGTGACACAAAGGCGATTGTTCATGAGAAGGTAACCGTCTTTGATGGAATAATCTGGATGAGAACCTCCTTGCTGTAAATTTGACCAAATTGCTGCAAAATCAGTATCTTCATCATAAGTATTCTTCATCGTTTGAAAATCTTCATGATGAGCCACTGTAATAGTTGCAATGCGAGGCACTCTAGAAAGTGCATCAGCAACTACATTTTGTTTCCCTGGAGTATACATAATTTGAAAATGAAACATAGACAAGAAATTTTCCCATCTTGCATGTTTCTCTTGCAAATGCTTTTGAGTCTTGAAATACTTCAAGCTTTGATGATCGGTTTTAATAAGGAATTCATTGCCTAAAAGATAAGGTTTCCATATCTTTAAAGCATGAACCACTGCTAAGAGCTCCTTTTCATAAATGTCATACCTTTTCTCCACATCATTTAGACGGCGGCTTTCAAAGGCTACGGCATGGCCTTCTTGATTTAGCACTGCACCAATACAATCACCGCAAGCATCTGCTTCCACCACAAATGGTTTTACTAGATCTGGAATGATAAGAACAGGTCCAGAAGTAAGAGCTGTTTTTAGCCTTGTGAAGGCTGCATTCTCTTTTTCCTTCCATTGGAAAGAGATCTTCTTCTTTGTAAGGTCATGAAGTGGAGAAGCCATATGTGCAAAATGCTTGATGAAGCGGCGGTAATAAGAACATAAGCCAAGAAACGATCGCACCTCATGTACATCACGAAGAGGAGGCCATTCTTGGATTATCCTGATCTTTTCAGGATCCATCTGAATCCCTTCAGAAGAGATGGCATGCCCAAGGTAATTTATTTTATGCATGAAAAATTCACTCTTTTTACCATTTACCAAGAGTTGATTTTGTTGTAGTAATTGTAGAACAATTTCCAAGTGTTGATGATGCTCCTCTTCATTCTTGCTAAAGACAAGAATATCATCAAAGAAAGTACCAACATATTGTCGATGCTCTCTAAAGATGCGCTCCATCATTCGATTAAAGGTGGCTGGTGCATTGGTTAATCCGAAAGGAACCACCAAGAATTCATAAAGACCGTATGAGGTGCGGAAAGCAGTTTTGTGTACATCTTGTGGTATTACCCTAATTTGATGATAACCACTCTTTAGATCAATGCGGCTGAAAACCTTTGAGCCTCCTAGACGATCCAAAATGTCGTCAATTCTGGGAATAGGAAACCGAATCTTCACAGTGATTTTGTTGAGGGCTCGATAATCAATGCACATCCTGAATGTGCCATCTTTCTTTTGAACAAGAAGAACCGGTGAACAAAATGGTGAGCTACTTGGCCTAATTAGCCCACGGTTGAGTAGGTCTTCGACTTGCTTTCTGATTTCTTCTTGTTGAGGACGGCTCACACGGTATGGTGCTATATTAGGAGGAGAACTGCCCGGGATAATATCAATATGATGGTCTTCTGGCCTTTCTGGGGGAAGCTGATAAGGAAGATCTTCCGAAAAACAATCTTTATACTTTTCCAAGAGCTGAAGTTGCTCTTCGTTTTCAGCATTCATATTATCATAGGTATGGTGTCTCCAGAAACTCCAGCTTGGATCTCGTACTTCTTGCCTTTGTTGGTGAGTTCTACCTTCTTTTTCTGAGAGAAGAGGGTTGAATCTACTCTATGATTCCAGGGCATGCCAAGAATCACATCGCAACCATCAAGGTCTCCGATACAGAAGGTATCTTCATCACTGTAGCCTTGAATTTGAAACTTGAGCTTGCCAATGTAGGGTATCACAGTCTTCACTGTGTCACCTTCATCCGCATTTAAAGCTTGGCGAACTTCTGCCGGAGTGTCCATCTCTTCATTCTTTAATCCAAGCTCTTTAGCTAATTGCAAGGAAATGATATTTTCATTCGCCCCAAGATCTATCAAGAATAGTGCTTGCTTACCTTGTAACTGTCCCCAAGCTTTTAATAATTTGCGCATCTCTGGAGTGTGAGTTGTGTTTGCAACTACATCACTGATAGCATTGATTTTCACTGGCCACTTAGGCTTGTTGTCAGAAACCTTGCTTTGTCCCTTGTTTGGACATTGCTTCGCTATGTGGCCTGTTTGTCCACATTTAAAGCACTTCCCTTCTTTCATGAAGTGTTGCTTTTCTTCTTCGGAAAGTTGCTTTGCTTGTGGGTATAGATTGGAGCGAAATTGAGGAGCATTAGGAGGTGCATAGGGCTTCATCTTCTTTTGATTTGATGGCTGCTTTTGCCACTGTTTTTGTCCTTCATTTGGGGCTGAATACTCCTCATCATCAGCTACTCTCTTCTTATCATTCTTTTGGAATGATTTGTTGCCATTGTGCTCCATTTCCCATGTCTCAGCATGGTCAATGAGTTCCCTGAGACTAGAACAATGATAATGATTAAGAGCAGTACGAAGTTTAAAATGCAAACCTCCTTGAAACTTCCTAAGCTTTTCCGAACTGCTAATCTTCTTGAAATGTTGGACCTTCAAAAGTAGCTCCCAAAATCTCTTGGTATAGTCACCAAGTGACTCATTTTTTCTTTGCCAAAGCCGATCCCATTCCATTTTTACATCTCTTTTGAAATGAACAGGAAGAAATTGGCTTTGTATCAGGCGAACAAAGGACCGCCATGATTTTGGGGCAGCATGATCATATTCCAACCCCGTCCACCAAGTATGGGCTAAGTCGGTTAAATGTAAAGCTGCAAACTTAATCTTTTCTTTTTCTTTATACTTGTCACGACCATACAAAATTTGAAATTGACGAATAAACTTCAGAAGAAGATCAGGATTTCGGGAACCATCATACATACTGAACTTGATCTTCTTTTCAAGTTGAGATAGTGACTTAGTCTTCTTCTTCTTCTTATGCCTTCGTCCATGCTCGGATCTTGAGGTTGAAGATGATGAAGTGCTTGATGGGGATGAAGATGGAGACGAGGGTGAAGAATGTCGACGCCTTTGACGATGATGAGGTCTTCCACGAGAAGGGTGTGACTCTTCATTACTAAAAGAGGATCCATCAGAATAGGCGCCAGATGACTTTGAAGAAGAGGATGAGCTTCGACGCGATCTCTTTCTTTGTCTTGAAGTAGAATGGCACTGCCTCTTAGAAGTAGTTGGACTTCTTGATCGGCTCCTTTCATTGGTATGGCTTTGTCTTCTTGAAGTAGATGGGCTTCTTTCCTTGAATTCTTTGGGATTCTCAACTTTTTCTAATTTGAGAAGTTGCTCACGAATTTGCTGATTCTCCTCTCTAAGACTTTGAATGGCTTGAAGGATAGCACTCGATTGATCCATTGAGACTAAAGAAAAAAATATATGCTCAAGCACTCAATGCAAGGGCTGAAAACAAACAAACTTATAGTTGTAAGCACTACCAGTGTTGGGGGTGAGGACCGAGCCAAAGCTCTGATACCACTGTAAACGCCCCGAACAACGTAGTATGCTTAACAATTACGATATTCGCTTGTTTTCGAGATTTAATATAAAAGAGACTGAACACTTAAAGCTGAAAATGAAAATTACTCACAAAATTACAGCCATGAAAATGTAAAAATAATGGAGACAAGATTGAGGGTTGAAGATGGGCAACCCCCCCCGAAGGAATGTATTTCTGCTCAACCCAAGTCCCTTAGGGAAGAGCTCAGTTACAATCAACCTGAGAGTGAGAAAAAGGTAATTCTCACTCTCACAAGATCATGCAAAGATGTACAAACACACATGCATTATCTATTATGCAATGATAAGAACTGATTTCTTTACAGTATGAGAGAAGAAAAAGGGGAAATCAGCCTTTCTCCATCGTTGATCAGCAGTACATGGATAGGGCTTGCTTCTTGTTGCTAAAATGGAAGAAAAAGCTCGAGAAGGAGGTGCTGTGATGAATTTACAGGCTTGCTGTCTTGTAAAAAAAAACAGTGATAGAAGAGGGAATATGGAGGAATTTGATAATGGAGAAGTGGGGGATGATGATGGGGATGGATGGGGCCAGTTTCTGGCTATCTGTGGGTGCTGTTCATGAGTTTACAGCAAAAAAAAATGATGATGAATGAAGAAAAACGAGCTCTTATTTATAAGAGAGGGGAGAGCTAGTACAAAAGGGGAAAGTGGAGTAGCACAAGACAAGTGTCCAGCCACATGTCATGAGATGGGACAAGTGGTGGGACACTTGGAAACTTGTGTGACAAGTGTCTTGACACTTGTCTCTTCTCTATGGCCTTCCTTTTTGGGTTGAATACTGTCAAGAATAGAAACAACCAAATTTAGTAAGCACAGTCAGAGTACAGAACTTACTATTTTTAGAATGACATCCCTATTTTTTAGGACTAGCATTTTTAGGCTAATTCGAGGCTCCTAAATTTTAGGGACCTCCTAAAATTTAGGGATCTCCTAAAATTTAGGGACCCCCCCAATATGGGTGTCATATGAAAGCTTTTTCCGTGTACATCGCAAAAATGGTATCCGAATCTTCATGTGACTTTCTTATGCAAAGAAATGTGCATTTCAAGCTTTCAGCCCACACATGCACATTATACAAGCATTTCATGATCATGCCATCTTGTTGATTGTAACTGTTTGTTCTGGTGGATCTAGCCCACACTTCAAGGCATCAATCCTTTCTGTGTGCGAGTCTAACCCTGATATGCATGAGTTCTAGTCACAGGCGCCCAATCGGGTCATATAGGTGGAAGTGTGAACTATCTTTTCTCTAACCCACCGCGTGGGTCCACCATAACCTGTGACCACTCATCAGTGGCCAGCTCCAATGCACTTTTCTTTATATCTAATTAGTGCAAAGGAAATAAATTTAATAAATCATTATATAGACAAATTAATGAAAAAGGATACAAATTCTGTTTCTATAGAGTTGTGACAATAAGTTTAGCTGGCATATAGCCAACCACTGTACTATGAGTAGTCCAGTCAGCCCATAATGCAAAAGGTGGCATTTTAGGCCATTCTTTGATCTTTCCTCTACAAGACTTTGCTAGAGATTTGAGAATAGGCTAGTGCCCTCTCTCACTTTTCCCATTGCCTTCAGGGTTGTAGGCTGATATTAAAGCCAACTTAATACCCGATTGAGCAAAGAAGTTGCGTGCCTCATCAGCATCCAACTCTCCTCTATCTGCATTTACTTCACCCACACAACCATATCTACAAAACACTTCTTCAAGCAAATAACGACAAACAGCTTGAGTGGATTTGGTTGTTAAGGCTTTGCCCTCAACTTGATTGGTTAGATCCTCTCTTGCAAGTACTAAATATTGCATATTCCATATTCCTGTAGGCATGGTTACAAGATCAATAACCCATCTATAATGTATAGACAAGGGATAAGTCGGTTGTAACCCATCTCGATGCTTGACCATAGAATACATCTGACACACATAATAGGTTTCAACAAAATGTGCTATGTCCCAATACATGTTTTGCCACCAATATTTTTCTTTGACTTTACTAAAGATTCCCTATATGCCTCTATGGCCAGTCCATAGGCTTTCATGAAATTCCTTCATTACCTGGTGTTGCAATCTTTTGTTACCTAAAACTCGGACAGGTGCTCCTTTCTTCTTCTTTGCATGCTTCCATAGATGTCCTTCTTTAAGAAAAAAACCAATAGGCTTTCCTCTTGATATGCTTGAACTCCTCATCAATCCAAGTCTCCTTCTTCTTCATTGTGCTCAAATATTGGCCGATCTTCAGCCAATCTTCTTCATAATCTTCTTCAAGGAAATGAATTAGAACTTGAGCAATGCAATGAGCATGCTGGCTTTTAGTTGACCACCCTGTTGTTTTCAGCTTTGGACCAGTATATGCTGTAACTGAAAATGTATTTTCAACAGCCATGGAATGAAATTCAGCAAGTATAGATTCTTCAACTTCATCTTCGTCCATCAACTCTTCTTCATTGTCATATCTTGCACGTGATGCATGTCAGTAACTGGATTCGCCTTTCCTGCAATATGCTTTAATTCGGGGTTGAGAGACTTAATATATGCAATTCATCTTAGGATAGTAATGTCGGGTGTAGAGAAGTTGGCAATCATGCCCAAGAGTGGAAGACAATCAGTTTCTACCACTACGGAAGCACATGTTTCCTTCAAGATCCTCTTGGCCAACAGCCCATCCTATCCCAATGAATCTTGTATCCACAGTAAGGATGATGGGTTGACCATTTGAATAATCAGCCCTTTTAAGAGTGGGGGCTGAAATTAATAACTTCTTTAATTTGCGCATAGTGAGAGTATGCTCTTTATTCCAAGAGAATCTTTGGCCTTTTCTTAATAATTGATCAAGATTTTAGGCTATATGAGCAAAATGTGGTATCCATCTGAGATAGAATACACATGCGCCAAGAAATCTTCTTACTTCTGAAGCATTTGTGCATTTTTCTTGCATTCTGCTGATGGCATCTATCTTGATTGGCGAAGGTTTGCGTCCATAGGGGCCACATAGATGACCGACCACTAGGACTTCTTCTACTCCCAAAATTGACTTAGCTCCAGAAAGGGTAAGATGTACCTCTTCTAGCCTTGTCAAAATCCTGTCACAATCATGAATATGGTTAACTACAAATGTCCTGCAACCATCTTCGTCAAGCTCCTCATTCTTTTCATTGACTTCACATCCCTTAATAGGTACATCATCAAGAAATGGAAGAGTAAATTGTAGAATAAAGTCCCTTAAGACTTTATGCATGGCATTCATCATATGGGGTACAGAGTTTGTCGCACCTTGTGGTAGAGTGCACATGCAGACCAATCCAAGAGATGTCTTCATTGTGGTAATGTCTCGGCTTTCTAATGAAAGCTGAAATTGGTCATATCTTGAATATAGGTTGCCCATAGAATAAATTGCTCTACTTGCAAAAGCTTCAACAAACTCATCAACAATTGGACCTGAACCAACATTTCGGATTGTGACACGATTGATAGGCTGTAGATCTTGAATGAATCGTAAAGATCCATTTTTCTTAGGCACAGTAAACCATCGGTTTGAGTAAGGTGCTGAAGAAGGTTCCAAAATCTTCATTCTAATCTTTTCATTTAGAAATTCCAATAATTTGGACAAATACGCCCTTGAAACAGAAATAGGTTTGAGGTTCCAAGGTACATGTGGAACTGTAAAAATGACCATAGGAGCCACAATATTTGGATCCACACAACCTATTTTACTTGGCTGAAATGTAAAAGCTTTTCCATGTTTCATTAGCATTTGCATAAAAGAGTGTTTTTCAACCGACGAAAGAAAAGAATTTTCACCTATTTTGAGCTCTTTTATACTTTTAGATGTGAACTTATGACCAATGTTGAAAGGATCGCTAAGACTTGGCTGATTTGTTGCCCTATCAGCGAGCCCTTCACTTTCAGAAGGCAGTGGGACTGCCACAGGTTTGACTTTCATTCGAGGAATAACTGGTTGGAAAGAACCGGTAGATTCTTTTTCCGCCTTTGTACATTTGGCTGACGTCAATCATAAAGAAGTCTTGATTGCAGGAAAGAGAAGAAGAGAAGATTGGAAGATGAGGAAAAGGGGGCATTCTCACTCTTCCAAAAAGAAATGGGCAACAAAAGACCCAGGGGTGTCAATCAGTGCACATGGCATGAAAGAGAGACCATCAAATAGTAACCATGCAAGTGTGTGCATCTAGAATAGCCCCACCACCCATACTTTTAGGAGTGCAAGCATGGCTCCAAGAGTTCCACAAGATACCAGCATGAAAAGTTTTCGTTTTCCATAACATAAAACAAATGTGTGTAGTAAGAACCTTCAAGGTAGAGGTAGTCCAAGGCAAGAGTGGCTAGTGCATGCATCCATACTTTAGATTGCACATTAGCTTTACATGCTTTCAAACTTGATTTAGTTGACTCAATTTGCAGCCCATAGGTAATTGCATCAATTGCTGCGTAGGCATTCATTACAGCTAAATCTTCTAATCTTTTCTTCATTCCACCATTGCCAAATTTTGGCTCCAGTGGAAGACCAGTTTCAACTGCATGAATTTTTCCGTCTTTCCAAAAGACGAGCTTCTATGCTTCAGTCTCACAGAAGGCAGAACACTCCCTCTTGTCATGTTGTTGGCTGTCGCACCAAATACAGCGCCTCTTAAAGCCTTCTCTCATGGGTCTTTGAGTTTATAATCATCCTCGTTCTTCAACTTTGACATCCAACTTCTCCACCTTGGAACTAATTTCTATAAGATTCAGATGAAGGTCACGCATGCTTTTAATGAGTTCATCCACAACATCATTTTTAGAAGGAACAGAAGAAGAAAGAGTTAGTTCATTAGTCAAAGAAATAGGGGATTTTGAAGGTGGAACAAGCTCCATCAATGGAGTTGTTGAAGTTGAAGTAGAGCCCAATCTTAGTCGCATCCGCTCTCTTCGAGCAATCATGTTAACTGCATCAGTAACATCTGTCCATGCAGTCTTCACTCCTGATTTGAAGGTAGCATCTTCTAGCCGATCAACAAGCTTTTCTTGCAGAATGGGTTCTGCAACCTTAAGGAATAATTCAATCTTCTGACCTTCCATACTTTGTTGGTCTTCAGCATTAAGTTGTCCAAATTTACTTTCAAACTCATGGTATAGAGCTGCTGCAGCTAAACCTTCGTTGGGTTTTTCAACCCATTTAGTGAAACTTTTCTTCGTCATAAAGCCAGAGTCTTCTAAGAAGAATTCTTTGCGTAGGGCTTTTTTGAATGCAGCCCAATCTGCATCTTGCTGAAAAAGACCATGGATTCTCTCTTGAAGACCATGCTTGGCTAGTCTGGCAAAATAGCAACTCCACGCATGTTGTGGTACACCAAAGAAGAGTATTTTTTCAACATACAAGCGAGTAAAAACAGAGACATTTTGACCATTGAATTGTTTTAATTCCCGCCCAACTTCCTCTAAGGCCTTGATAGCTATGGAATCAATCTTCTCTTTGTCTTGCCTTTGTTGTTGATGTTGTAACATTTGGATTTGGTGTTGCTGATTCTACTGCAGTATGCGCACCAATTGTTATAGAGTATCTCCTGAAGAATCCCCCACCTTGGAGTTCTCTTACACAGACCTTCACGTCGGGTTCACCAATGCCGCAGCGCGTAGGATTGAAGGTCACCTCAAGGGTCTGGCAAGAGAAGAATGTATGGGAGTTCAAGAGCTTAGACTCCAGAGATGGTAGAGATAAGAGAAGGGTTGAAGGTTTCAAGCCAAGTTCTTGAAGATAAGAGGCAGCAAGGTGAAGGTAGATTTAGGGAGAGGAGTCAATGGAAGAGAAGGAGTTTGAAGAAATTGAAGACGAAGAAGAATACTCAAAAAAAGAATTAGAAAATGTAGAAGAATACTAACAGAGATGAAGCCTGTCAGTTTCTTTCAGCATTATGAGAATATATAACTCTAATAGACAAAAACGTGTATAAAACAATACTTTCCTCTATGCTACTTAGATCGCCAATCTGATGCCTCCATTAGCTCCGAAAGGGGGGTTAAATACCAGGACACCTGACCAAAATTCAGCTAGATCACTCCTTCATCTCCCACTTCGGAGTGCTATTCACTGCTTGAAAACAACAATCGCGTGTCGCGCGATTTTGTCAATCTCTCTTTTTACATAAAATCCTCTCAAATTGGCTGAAAGCTACATGCTTTCTTTTACATGTCATCCTAATCTAGAAGTTGTCTATAGATTTTATGAATCTTTACAAGAGATAAAATCTAGAATATCAAAAATTGACTAAAAACTTGTCCAAAAAAATCTAATATTTTGAACCATGGACACTAACACTAATGCCTAAAGTGGCATTGGCTCTCTAAATCTAAAAGGAAGCCACACACTAGATTTTTTTACAGTGTGCGCGTAGCGGCACGACAATGTATGTAAAGAAGGGGGATCCATGCTAATCATTTGTCTTTATGTTGATGATCTCTTGCTTACAAGGACACATGCTGATTAGATTTCAGCATTTGAACAAAATTTACAGCAAACATTTGACATGTCAGACTTGGGGTCTTTGCATTATTACTTCGGCATTTAGTTTATACATGATGCTAGAGCTATTGGGTTATCACAGTCAAAATACATTGGTAAATTTCTTGAGAAGAATGGAACTTTGGCACAAAAGACTTAGCCATATGAGCCAAAAAGGCCTTCAGGTTCTCTCCTTTTTGGGGAGATTTGATGTAAAAGACTCTGGTCTCGAATTTTGTAATGATTTCATATATGAAAAACATGTGAAGTCTCCTTATTACTCTAGTGTCGTTAAAAAGTCTAATGCTCTGGATTTAGTACACTCTGATGTGTGCACTATGCCTGTCAATTCATATGGGGATGCAAGGTACTTTGTCACTTTTATTGATGATTTCAATAGAAACTCATGGGTGTGTTTTGAAGAGCAAAAAGAAAGTGTTGGATGTTTTTAAAAGGTTTCATGCTTTTGTTACCACACAAAAAGAGCTGAAGTTAAAAGCTATTGAAATGGATAATGGGGGAGAGTATGTTTCTAATGAGTTCAAAAAGTTTTGTGAGATGCATGGCATTAAGAGGGAGTTGACAACCCCTTACAATCCTGCACTAAATGGCATGGCTGAAAGGTATAATCGCACACATTGTGAGAGAATCGGATGCATGCCGTCCACAACTAATCTCCCACAACAGTTCTAGGGAGAGGCTCTTAAAACTATAGTTCATATATGCAATGGCTCTTCAAATCGTGCATTGGAAAATGGTATTCCTGAAGAGGTTTGGTCTGGCAAACCTACTTCAACCATTTGAGTATCTTTAGTTGTGATGCCTTTGTGCATGTGCTTGTAGATGAGAGGACCAAACTAGACATGAAATCCATCAAGGGCATCTTCATGGGAGATGAGGGAGAGATGAATTATAGAGTTTGGCTTCCTCAAGACAGGAAGATAGTACGCAGCCGAGACATACTATTTAATAAAGGAAATTCGCTTAAACATGTTACACAGGGTGACCTTGACAAAAAAAGCTAAAATTTCAACATGAACAGTCAAGCATTCAGCAGCAATCAGCTGAAGATTATGTTCCTTTTGATGTTGAAAATGAGCAACAACCCATTGTGCTACAACCAAAAGATGATGGACAGCAAATAGATGCACAAGATGGAATAAGACAGCAAGAAGAACATGCTGAAAACAGGTTACAGCAGCAAGGAAATGCTGAAAATCAGCCACTTGGTGATGGTGTGCACATACTTGAGGAAGTGGGCTCATTGCACGCTGACAATAAAGAACACTGGGTAAGGTCTACACATGTCGGAATGCAGCCACAAAGGTTTCAGCCATCCTTAGATTGCATTTTGTTGACTGATAAGGGTGAGCCTCTGACATTTAAAGAGACACACTCATGTGAAAACAAGCGAAGGTGGGAGCTTGCTATGTAGGAAGAGAAGGAGTCTTTGTATGCAAATAACACATGGGAACTTGTATCTTTGCCCAAGGATAAGAAAGCTATTCCTAATAAATGGGTTTATAAGGTGAAATGCATTGATGGGAAGCCCGAGTACAAGGCAGGGTTGGTTGCTAAGGGCTATACACAGAAGGAAGGTATAGATTTCCAGGACATCTTTTCACCACTGGTGAAGATGACTATGTTCCATGTTTTGTTTGCTCTCGCTACATCCTTGGAATTAGAGTTGGATCAAGTGGATATGAAGACTGTTTTTCTTCATGGTGATCTAGACGAAGAGCTGTACATGAAACAACCAAAAGGTTTTGCTATTCCAAGGAAAGAGCAATTGGTTTGTAAGCTGAAACACAGCTTATATGGGCTGAAACAAGCCCCAGACAATGGTACAAAAATTATAATACCTTCATGCTCAATCATGGATTTAAACGTAGTCATATAGATCACTTCTTATACACTAAAAAGGCTGATGATGGAAGTCTTATTGTGCTAGTCTTATACGTGGATGACATGCTGATTGCAAGAAAGCATAAGAGTACTTTGAATGCTCTTAAAAGGCCGTTGAGTTTAACCTTCTCAATGAAGGATTTGGAGGCTGTTGGACACATTTTGGGCATGCACATTAAAAGAGATAAAGGGTAGCACTTGTTGTTTCTCTCACAGGGTAAGTACATAAGCAAAATACTTGACAGGTTCAATATGGCTGATGCTAAGTCTCTTGGTGTGCCTTTACTGCCATATACAAAGCTTAGCAAAGTTGATTGCCCAAAGGATGATGCAACTGCTAGTGCTATGAAGGGTATACCTTATGCATCAGCTTGTGGATCTTTGATGTATGCTACGGTTGCAACTTGCCTTAACATTGCTCATGCAGTGAGACTTATTGGTAGATTCATGTCTAACCCTGGCAAGCCACATTGGGAAACAGTGAAATGTATCTTCAGATACTTTAAAGGTACACAAGAGAAGTGTATATGCTATGAAAAGGGTACACTAGAGTTGCACGGATGCTGTGATTCAAACATGGGAGGAGATCTTGACACTAGGAAATCTACTAGTGGGTATGTCTTTACTTTGGCTGGTGGGGCTATCTCTTGGTGTTCAAGGTTGCAAAAAATTGTGGCATTGAGTACTATAGAGGCTAAATATATTTCAGCCACAGAGGCTTCTAGGGAAGCTATTTGGCTTGGCGGTCTGGTCAAGGATGTTGGCCTTTTTTCATGTACTCCAATGCTTGTTTGTGATAGTCAAGGTGCAGTATGTTCGGCTAAAAATGTCATGTTCCATGCACATGCCAAACACATAGATGTTCGGTATCACTTCATTCGACAGGTCTTGAATGATGGTCTTGTCACTCTGACTAAGATCAAAACCCAAGATAACCCTGCAAATGTTCTCAGTAAGAGCCTTGCAAAGGCTCAACATGAGCATTGCATCCGATTAGTAGGAGTTGATTAGCTTAAAGATACCACTTCGGGCCTTTAAGTGGGAAGTGGTTGGGTGCAAAGTCCCTTTGTCTCCGTGTATAAAGTTATATGGGTGTGAATACACCCTTATTGTACCCTAACATGTAAATACATTATTTATTCTTTGCGTACCATTAGAATCTAGCACACCTATCTCTGCGTTCACTCTCAACGCTGCCGCTCGCGCTTCTATCTCTCACTTCCATTGTGCAATTGTGCACTCCCCTTCAACTGTTGCCTGCTGCCACAAGCCTTCAACGTACTATAGCCAGCCCCATACAGCTATCACCTATAGCTTCTGGTGCCCGGAATGTTGTCGCCTATTGCTAATGGGTCTTTTGCTGGCTGCTGCTACTACAAATTATCTCTTGATTGGCTGGAATCCACTCTCCCAGCAGCTGCCCACCTTCTGAATGGCCAATCTCCAACCTCAGCCAGTCCCCCAATGGCCTTCCCTCAATTTGCAGGGCAGGTTCTCTCACAAACTACCAAATGGCATAGCTTCCAAATTCATACTTAGCCTCTAGACTTAATTTTCAGCAATTTTGAATTGGCTGAAAATTGAAGTTCCTTTTGAGCTTGCCATTAATTGCCACATGACACCACATGCCATCTCAAAGGCCCATTTAATACTCTAGGATAAAACTAACAGCACACACCCACAAGTACATGTCCATCATAACTTATCACAACTTTTCCCGATGTCCTGCCATGCATTTCTCAAGTTTTAGACTATCACCAATGCCCCAAAAGTAACTTGCACTTCGCATGTGCACAACTTAATAATTCCGAAGCTCAGCATTAAAAGGAAACATCCCCATGACAATACGTTTTATTGTCTTCCAATGCTTGGTGCTTAGGCTACACATGAACTTGCTCATTTGAGACTGCAAGCTGAACGACAAGCCTCATAATGCATACAAAATTGAAGCATTCAATAGCCCACTAACAGAGAGAGGCATCAAAGAAATCTGTGCCATTATGAAGGCTCAACTTCAAGCATGTCTAGATACTAGTAGCAACCTATAAATCCACTTAGCACCAATGGCCTTTTTGCTAGAAGGCAAGATAGACAATAACCAAATGCCATTTTTCACAGTTGCATCATAGCTAGGTTGCATTGCAGCCAAATAATTTGCTGAATTTTGAATCACTTCAAAAGAAATGGACTTATCCTCAGCACACCTACTAGATGCAACTAATGCACAATAATCTAATGCATAAGAAGCACTGTGAGAGCATAAACAAGTAGGACTAGACAAAGATGCATCCAATATACTATCATGTAACATAAGCCATTAGGGCATAGTCCTAGACTGCTCAATCTCTGCTCCTTTATTAACAAGTCTATCATTCATAAGTGCCTCAAAAATAGGTGGATCTATGGATTCATTAGAAACCTGCATAGGCTAAAAAACTATCTCATACGGTAGCACATTTGACTATCCACCATTGAGAAGAGCCAACAAAGTTTCATATATATCTTGAGCACATATCTATCTCCTTGGTACATGAAAGTAAAGGAAATACAACATCTTTCGCAAAGACATTACCACAACTGACCAAAATACACCAAGTTTGTGGATGCTATAATTTGTAACCAAGAAAGAAACATTTCACAATCCTGTTATCCAATGTTTTGTGTTGTTGTGTAGGTACTAAAACATAAGCCAAGCAATGAAAAGCAGGTAAGTTACCAGCAAATAGCTTTTTAACATGACAAGCCTCATATGGAGTGACAAACTACAATGCTTTGATGGGACACCTATTTAGTGCATAAGTTGTGCACATAACAGCCTAAAGCCATAAACCATGTGGTAAAGTCTGACTTTTGATCATACATCCTGCCATCTCCATGCGAGATTGATTCTTTCTCTCAACTACATGATTTTGTTGTGATGTATACAACATTGTACATTGGTGTTTTAAACCACTTTCAACCAAAAGTGTAACAAACTCTTTAGACATACTACATGGTCTCAAGGGATGCAACCTAAATATACTTCTCAATTTATTGATATACTTGAGAGAATTTACAAGAAAACATTTTTGGAAAGAGATCCAGTTTTCAGATTGTGAAATTATCATGGGAACATTTTGGATCGAATAGCCCAATGCCTAGTAAAAGGTTTTAGGAAAAGAATAAGGAATCAGCAAATTAAGAATATTCTCAACTAGGTTTTTTTTTAAATTGCTTTTTTGAGGTTCTAATCAGTGAATGATCATGAAAGAGATAAGATGGAAATTTTAATTTGGTCCAATTCGAGAATTAAAATTTTCTAAGGATCCCCCCTCAATCAAAATGGAGAGCACCCACTTTAGATTTTAAGAAATTTTCAACCACACATACAAGCTGTTTAATATACAAAAACTCTTCAGACTCAGCTTTCAAAGGATACATCTATGCATGCCCAAAGCAACCATCAATAAAAGTCACAAAGCATAGGTAATTGTTAAAAGAATATATTTGCATCAGATCAAAACATGTCACTATGTACAAGCTATAGTTTGCGAACAGCTCTCACTAATCCAACTTTTGGAAAGAAAGCACGTTGTATTTTACCCAATATGTAGCCCTCACAAATGTATTCTAGAAGTGTCTGAAGAGTAAGCAATAGAGATACCATGTCAAATTTCTCAAACCCAACAAACTAGCAAAATTCCAATGATGAAAAAGTTCCCAAAGTTTTGCATTTGAAATAGCCACGAATCTACAACTACACATGTCATCTCTTCCACATATTTGCCCGAATTATTGAGCTTGTACGACCGTGACATAGTGAACTAGATGCGATAATTATATCACCACATAAGAAATCATGAAAAGTACATAGATCATCCATAATTCACTAATCAAGCCAATCTTGGCAAGTACAAAAACCGGCTAGCCACAAAAGATTGATCTACAACATGCATAATGGACCTATTTTGCTAAGATTTACTTCTTGTAGCAAAATAGAAACTAACTCATGAAATAACAAGCCATATGGATTATCTTTCATAATCAAGCACAAAGTAGCCACAAAACTCTGAAAAGAATCAAGGATATCATTGAAAACAATCTGTACAAGCGAACACTTTGAAAAAATCTCATCTAGAACAATTAATTGCTCCTTAAGGTCTTTGATATTTGTAGAGAATTTGTCCTTAGAGACACCTTCACCCATATTGTTTACTCTCTATTTGCTTATGTAAGTAAGCAACATGGGTCTCATTTCTTCCTTGATACAAACATGCAAGTGTATCTTAGAGCCACTTTAGCTCTCTTGCATGAAATGTGTAAGATCATAGTTCATAAGCTGTAATGCAATCAAGACATGAGCCTCCACGTCTCTACTATCCCAACAAATCTACTTAGGAGTACAGGAACACACACACACAACCTAGAGTAGAGGCTTTAGAGCCAACAACGCAATGTATTAAATAGTTTCAATGTAGAAGATTCACATCACTGTGTGAGTACTGCTCTTTGACTCTTCGCCATTCGCCAACATGTCCATACACTGGGATGGTGAGGGCTAGCAGTATGGGATGCTAGCTCTTGAGACAAGGTTGTGACCTGATTTGCTAGCTCCACTCAAAGCTATCCTTGGAGATGTGTTGTTCTCTCGTTGTGATGAGCTTTTGACCACCCTCCCTATTGCCAATCAATTCCTCCTCCTCCACCACCACACATCTCCCTATACACACCATGTCTCTCCCCCCACCCCCCCGCAGCCCTAACTATGTGTTGCCACTTTGCATAGCCTACTCACATAGCTACTTTGCTTGTACGCAACACTCTACAATGTTGCTCCTACCACACAACGCCTCACTACACTACCCACCACCCTGCCATACTACCACTTCTACCCATGTAGTCCCCCTACATGCTACATTTGTGAGCAAGTCTACCAATATCCCTTTCCGCCCATACACTCTAATTTGCGACCACCACTCTCCACCCTACACCTATTGGAAGGTCGTCAAGATTAAGTTTATGCAATGGAAACCTCTGGAGCACTCTACAAGTGCCTCCCAAACACATGCCTTGCATGTTGTCCTCACCAAGCAGCAACTTCAATCTAGCTGAACCATGAACAAGCAGCAAGACAAGACAGCAATCTTTGAATAGGTCGTGGATCACTCCCCCTCCCAAGTACAACTTCGAGTTTGGCTCCACTCCACCTTGCACATCAACACCTCATAGATAGTACAGGCCATGCTAGTGGAGCAAGGTATCTTCATGCTTTGACTCACTTCAGCAAATCCAACACAAAAGCTCATTGATAGCTCCTCAATTGTACCTTTGAAGGGAGTTATTTCACTAGTTCCATGGTATAGTGGCTTCAAGGTCCAAGACTTCACACTTCAAACTCCCCATGTATCCTATTACTCTCCTCAGCTTCTCTCTCCTTAGTCTATCGCAGCAGATTTTCTCTCTCCACTGCCCACGTTTACTGTTTTCTCTCTCTTGCAGTCTGCATTTTAAGTCTTTCTCTCTCCTACGCTGTTGTCTACATCAGATCCAGTCTTCCTTGGCTGCATTTGTTGGTGTTCGACATCCGGAGGCTGCCTTGTTGCAACAAGCTGAGGAGAGAGAAAAACAGCAGCGGCAATAGGGAGAGAGAAAACTGACCAGGTTGGCAGCTAGAGAGAGATCAGCAATAGTCGCTCTGCTGTAAACATCTGTAAACTGCGGGTGGCAGGCTAGAAATAGACGCCAGACTGTAGATGACAGCAAGGGACAAATGAGATTGTGATCTCCTCCGCAAAAGCGGTGTGGGCAGTAAGCTAAAAACACCTGAAACCTACAAAAACGAGATCTATTACCAAATGGAGGGCAGCATATCTATTTATGGAAAGTTTGGGCCCTCCTAAGTGGGTTTGTGCTTATGGGATAGAGACACTCTCTAAGAACGCATTTCTTTTAAATAAACAAGGTTTCTTCATTAATTAAGCATGTTTTGGGGCTGTTTTAGTAAAGCTAATGCCTTTTTAGCTCAACACACCCCTCCATACCCACCCACATCCTCAGCTTTGACACCCCCCCCCCCTCTCCCAAGTCCACCGCTCCATAACATCTCTCCCCACAACACTCTATCCCCCCTCAACCACTCCGCACACACTTGCAACCCCACCTCCAAGTATTGTCCCCACTCCCATCAAGCATCCCCCCACCCACATCCTCAGCTTTGACACCCCCCCTCTCCCAACTCCACCACTCCATAACATCTCTCCCCACAGCACTCTATCCCCCTTCAACCACTCCACACACACTTGCACCCCCACCTCCAAGTATTGTCCCCACTCCCATCAAGCATCCCCCCTCCCACCCTCAATCTCCACCCACGTGGAGGAACGAGCCTCACACACCTGTATTCCCCCGCCCCCCCTCCCCGAACAGCAACCAAGTGGTCCTTTTAATGATCCTTCTAGTACCTTTGCCCGGTCCACGAGCCGCATGTTTCCACAACACACTCAATTCCTACCACAAGTTCTATCATTGCAGCCCTTGGACATACATGAAAGTCACATGTCAAAGGGAGTTCCCACTTCCTATGGAGGTTGAAATTTTCGTACAATTGTGTTTCCATTCATGTCTTGCGATTGTGTTTGTATTCTATGTTCAAATATTTATTTACATGATTGTCTACAGCAAGGTTGTGCTGTATGCAATGATTCAAAACTCAAATGGGCTACCCTCACATGTAAGATCAAGGGGCAAATTCAAGATTAGTAATGCCAATAGCTGTAGGCAGTCAATGATTCCAGAATTATCAAAGATTCCTCTCTCCTACTTTTTCTTTCTCCCTTATGCCCAATGCATGTGCAACCTGGTGTAGAAAATTGCTGATTTGAGCATCTAATTGCTAATTTGACCCAAGCATTTTTTTAACTCCAATTTGTAACTAGCAACAATTAGGATTCGCATGGCTGCATTTGCATGCATGCATGCATGTCTCAGTGATTGGTGAAAGTTGCCAATGTAAATTCGGTCAGTGGACAGCAGAATCTGTGGGATTTACTGATCTACAACGAGACTGATTTGCATGCAGCTCTAGCAAACTCAAATTGGACTCTCGGCTAATCCCATACAAATTGTATGTACATCTGGTACCACGAATGCATAGCATCATAGACTGATATTTGAGCACTCAAATCAAGGGGCAAGTCCAGCTGAAGATCTCATCTTTCACCTCTATCTCCAGTTGACCTTCTTGGCAGCCATAGCCAGCCTGTACCTACCCTACTTGGAGCTTTCATACCTCTCAAACCAGGTCATATCTCACTGAGCTTCCTTCTGGAGAATTGTTCCCCTACTTCCAAAGCTTCTCTATGGCACTTCAGTTTCTGACATTGGTGGACTATAGCTCCAGCATTCCAAAAATTCGCCATTGCTGCCCTGTTTGCACCTCCTCTTACCCCCATGGTGGACTTTCGACCCCAAATGCTCCAACAGCGTCCATCTTGAAGTCCCGAACTACGGGAATTCGTCCTAATGAATGTGAAAAGAGATACCACAAGGGGCACCAATATTTTTGGCTCAATTGCAGGTCCTCTCAATTTCTTAAGGGAAATCTAGCCCAAACAGGTAAAGTGCTGAAATTTCAAATTCTTATTTGTGTTATGCATTTATTGGTTGCTGTAACCAGTGTTAAACAGGGTTCACAACCCTCTCTTAAAAAGGAAGGCCAGTTTCACATTGCCATGTGATGTAGATAATCCAGATTCTTGAACGCTGAGATGTCTAGATGATACTTTGGTAGCAAATATAGCACTAGAAAGAATCCCCACTGTAACTCTGCTTTCACAGCACCAATGGAAGTAGAAAGTGCCCCTTGCATCCAGCTTCCATATAGTTTTAGCAGTCCCTTGCATCACTTAATTTATTATCTGATGATATGAGTGCACTGTAAAAAAGTTTCATTCAAGACCCCTTTAAATAACCCAGACAGATTACAGCCGTTATCGATCATTTGGCTATGTTATTATAACTGACCCTTTCACATTAGTTCATGTAACAGTTCCAACTTGAGTACTTGCTACTGTCCCACCCCCCCAAAATCCAGCCCTTTTTCCCTTTTCTTTAAGAAACAATTGAAAAAGCTTACCAAGGTTATCTTCAACTGCACTTTGTGTGCAACCAACTGCATCCCACCAATCCACTTCTGAAACTAAGCTCCACCAAAACCTGAAAGGTTTAAAAATAAATCAGTCTGGGAAATGGTAGCTCATAAAACTCCTCAAGCTTACACGCACTCTCTAGAACCTTCAAGACTAATGTCTAGAGCAAACAAGCACTTGAATCACCAAGGACAATCACCTTCACAAACATCTAGTTTATTTGGCTTGCATTGATGTCATCTAAATATCATATATGGCCCTCTTACTTAAGAATCAATCTCCTCTTTTTTTCAAAGAAAAGAATGATTTTATTGATAATTTCACCTTGGGACAAAGTGCCCCAATCCAAAGTACAAAAAAGAAGCCCTATAAGGGACTCCCAAAAAAATAAAGAACAATAAGAAGTCTATTACTTAAGAGTCCATCTCTTTCTAGCAAACTTTTAATTAAGCTTGTGACAAACTCATCTCCTAGGAAACACAACAAGTAGGTTCATTGTCAGACATACAGGATAGACCAATAATGTTGTGGGGCTGTTGTGTCCATTGTGCATATAAAGTTTGAACCGTTGGAAATCTCCAGGAGATGGCAGCAAATGTGAAGAAACTGCTAGGGTATGTTTTTGAAGTCCTTACTAGGCTATTTGTATATTGTACTTTGCCTCGTGATGGATTGTCCCAAGGACAACTATTGATAGAATTTTCTTTTCTCAAAAGAAAAAAGAGTTTGAACCCTTAGATTCAATTGGCAATGTAAATATGAAGATACTTTTCAAGCCTAGTGAAAGATGGCACAAGAACCAAATTATTTCAAATGCCGAAGAAAGAGAGAGCAAAAGCAACAGACTTGAATCAACAAAAGAATGAGTTGTTGGGAGTTATTGGAGTCATCATTCAAGCCCATCACACAAAGAATGAGCATTGGTGTGCAAAACCCTTGCCAAGGTAAGAGGGATTGTGTGATAGTGCTCCTAGAATCACCTCCATCCTCCTTGGAATCTTGGCTCATGAAGAGTTAGTAGAACTCAATCCCTACATATCGGGTTCATTTACAATGTCCAACTCATCCACTTCCTCTTGCAATTCTTGAGATGCAAGAAGCCTATCATCATCCTTTTCCTTATTAATCATTTCCCAATTTACTTCAACCTTCTCCCATCCTCTTTGTTTGATCCTAGAGACAAGGCGAAGATTTAATATAATCAAGTTTTTTGTATGCTTTAGAAGTAACTTCTCTCCTCTTTGTATATGTCATAGAGAAGACACTCCAATTTCTCTCATAGGGAGATGCAGGGTTGTCTCTGTACGTAGTACGGACTCATCCGTACGGTACATATCTAGACGATTTTGTATGAAAAAATGGGCACTTTTTGGCCACTCTACTTTAAGTCTACAACTTTCTTTTTTTCTTTCTCCTTTCTTTTTTTTCTTCTTTCTTTCTTATTTCTCCCCCAAGCCTCTCTCTCTCTCTCTCTCTCAAGCTTCTCACACCCTCTTTTTCTCTCAAGCCTCTCCTCTCTCTCTCTCTCTCTCTCAACCTACTCTCTCTCTCTCTCTCTCTCTCTCTCTCTCTCTCTCTCTCTCTAGCCTCTTCCTCTCTCTAGTTGCACTAGTACCATGTACGAAAGGTTTGATACTATACCATACTTTGTGGATATGCACGTCTAGTTGCAAAGCATGTGGCAAAGATGCACCAAGTGGTGAAGTGGGAAACATTTGGGGCTTGCACACCTCATTTGCAGCAACTGGCTATTAAGGTGCTTTCTCAAGGAACTTGTGCATCTCCCCATAGTTGTCAGGTACGAAAGGTACAATACAGTACGGTACGATAAAATACGGTACTAAATGGTATCCTAAGATTTTATAAGGTACGGTACAATATTAGTACGACAAAAAAAACTTGATTATTTTGGACAAAAGATAATAGAATAGATATTTCAAGTCTAAATAGTAATGCTATTAGAGTATATAAGATGAGTACTTGAGGGTAACATGCCAAAACCTAATGCGGAATGCGCAATATGTGCTACTGCTGCCTACAACTTATAACTACATAGATGGGAGTGGATACATCATACGTGCATGATCATACAAATAAGAGAAGTGTGGGATTGAGAGAGAGAAGGTTGAGAGAAATTGTTTGAATCTCAAATAACCTAATCTCATGGGAGAATCATATTAATAGAAGGAGCATTTAGCTCGTCCCAAAGTGCAGTTCGAATGGGAAAGATGCATCCATAAGTTGGTACCTTATGGTACTAATACGCAAGGTTTGCATTAAGTCTAAGGTTATACAAAGCTACTTGCCTTGGTAATATGATACTTTGATACTATGGTGGTTCGTGAGATTGATCTACATTAAGTATGTTGTGCCTCTCTCTAGTTGCATAAACAAGAGAGAGGGTTTCCTAATTGGGAGGCTCAAACCTTTCTCTATCTAGGAGCCCCCCAAGGCCCAAATTGGTATCACAGTCTGCTTGATTGGTTATTTCATTAGTCTTGTAATCAAGTCTTCCTTGGTGTATTGGTTATAATTTTCACTCGTGTTTTTATAATAAAACTCTCTTGGGAAACAAAAAGAAGGGGGGTTCCGTTTTTTGCACTGGCCCGCCCGCCCTGAGGCAGTGTGTGGTGGGGGTAGGTGGGACGGTAGGGATTTGATTGGATTGGTTGGGGGCTAAAGGTTGGTGTGTTCCAGCAGCATAGTGTATAGGTGATGGTGTAACATTTTCCGAACTAGAAGCATCAAGGAGCCCCCAATGATATGATAGTACAATGCCTAATTATCTTATTAAACTTGTACTCACATCTTCGTGCTGCAGATAACAAAGGATTCTCTTCCCTTGATCCCTTGCTGTTATTAAACTCCATCATATGGAATCTTGTACTTAGAGATCTACATTGGTCATAATTTTGACTTAGGTGTTTTTACAATAGAAATCTTCCTTTGGGAAAATAAAAAATCCTGAACCTCCCCTAAATGTTGACTGTGTGTTCGGACCCTAGTTGTCCACATCCGACCGACGCATCAACTCATCTGATCCGTCCTGTCTAGTACAACACGTCCTATCATGTCCGATAAAAAATGTCCGCCGACTGTTTCAGTGCATGTTTGTGACCATCTGGGGTCACTTTTGGGGTAAAATGTAGGTGTTGTTTAGGCTTCCTCTCCACAACACAATTGTACATATCCCAAATCTCTCTCTCTCTCTCTCTCTCTCTCTCTCTCTCTCTCTCTCTCTCTCTCTCTCTCTCTCCGTAAAAGGTAATTGTATTAATTACGAAAAAAGGTACAAGTTTACATGATTACAAGATACACGAGGGCTCTAGGCCAACGTGTGTAAAATCCCAGTACAAAGCCATGAAAGAGTTAGACAAGTCATGGCAAAGACGCAGAGGAAATTGCCATATGCCAGGGAAGTAAGTCCTCCCGAGGGAGCAAGTCCGAGTGCCGAATGAGATCTATCTGCCAATGCAAGATACCTTTAAGCCTGGCAATGTGTCCCAGTACATTACAGGCCGAATCAAAAAGAAAGGCATTCCGAGTGGTCCAATTGTGCCAGCATCCCCAGTATCTAAAAAAGTGGAATAAGATCTTCATATGCAACTGTGGCGGGGTGGGGTATTTTGGGCGCACAAAACCCAATCGAAAGGGGTTAGTGAGAACCCCACCACAGCGCGCCAAACCTGTGACAAAAGCGACCAGATATTCTTAGCGAGCGGGCAAGAAATAAATCGATGTCGGGCCGATTCCACAATAGTGGTGCAGAAGAAACAATCGCCGTTCGAGATTCGACGCTTGGAAAGAGCCGAGGTAAGCGGAAGACCCCCAATCATCACCCGCCAAAGAAAGACCTTGCATTTGAAGGGTGTCTTATTCAACCAGCCCTCCATCACAGTTGCCTTCCACCATGACTGAGATTTTCGCAATCCCCATACCGTATTAGCTTTAACGACTAGCCATTGATGATCTTTAATCAGAAGATGATACACCTGATTAGAAGAGGCCTTTTCCAAACTCAACCGACCTGCAAGGTCCCAGTCCTGCCAAGGACGATCCACCACAAGGGCAGGAAAGGGTTGCCTGCTCTGAAGCACTAACAAAAGCTGTTCCCATAAATCACAATATCCACGCGGGATTCTGAAAAGTCTCCTAGCAGTATGAAACGATGCGAAGACATTACGAGTGGCAAGGGTGGCATCTGCAACTGAAGTCACACCCAAACGAGCCATGCGGTTGAATTTTGGTCTGAGCTCATGTTTGTCTTCCCAGGAAAGTAATCTCGAGACTGCCAATAATTCCAGTTGAAAAGACTTATTATGCAAGTGGTCCCCCGCTCGATGCCAACGCGCCTTTTGGAGCACCACTTTCCAGGAGCCAACCAAATGAAGTAACAGAGAGGAGGACGGACTGGAAAACCGAGCGTCTGCATTCAGGACATGCCACCAGGAGCTCCGAAGTTGTGTATTACCATGCCAAAGCCCGCTGTCCTCAAGAAAATGACGGCCTATAATGGCCCACGGGTGATGATCCACACACATGGCGCGAAAAAGAGACCAACGAAGTGCCTGCATATGAGTTTCGGCATCCAAAATAGCTCCACCACCAAGGCGTTTGGGGGTACATGTATGTGACCACGAAATCCACGAAATACCTGCATGCAATGAATCCTTCTTCCATAACATGAAACGAATGGGGCGAGTGAGAGCCTTCAAAGTAGTAGGAGTCCATGGCAGCAATGGCAAGAAATAAGTGAGCATTGGCAGCATAATTGTCTGAGCCACTCTGAGGCGAACATGGAAGGGCCACTCTTGCGACTTCCAATACATAAACTTAGCTGCCAGTTTTTGTGAAATCCATTCTAGTAGTTGCCTTGGCCGAACATCAACACCCAAAGGGTACCCAAGATGCTTGACAATGGAACCACGGGGAACAACCTGACCCTGCCAGCCCAATGACTCTAAATCAGACTCCGTGCAACTGAGAATGGCTGATTTGAAGGCATTGATACGAAGACCAGAAGCATGACCAAAGAGCGATCAAACATCTAATGCCTTGCGAATGTTGTCCTTGTCCGCACGCAAAATCATGAAGCTATCATCAGCCAAAGATTGGCTAATGAAGTGCTGTCCCGAAGAAAGAGACAATCTGGCTAGCTGAGTAGAAGCTGCCATTGAAGATAACATTGAAAGAACCGGATGAGTCGCCAGGGCAAAGAAGAGAGGGCTCAAAAGGCAACCCTGTCTCACCGAGCGTGCAAGGACAAATAGCTCTATAACACCACCATTGAGCATAACTTGCGAAGAAGCCGCAGCACTAATGGTGTAGATCAATCGGGACATCCGAGTACCAAAACCCATAGCAAACATAAGTTCTGCAATGAAAGACCAATCTAAATGGTCAAAAGCCTTTTCCAGATCCAATTGAATCAATACCAATTCCTGACTAGAGTGCCTTGCATAGTCAATAGCCATTTGCACATTTAAGATATTATGCAGAATGTTGCGGCCCTTCATGAAACCATATTGAAGAGGATGCACAATAGCTGGAAGGTGCTTGTGGAGCCGATTCGCCAGCACTTTGGAAAAGATTTTATACGTCGAACCCATCAAAGAAATTGGTCTCCAATGTTGCAACATTAACGACGAAGCAACCTTTGGAAGCAGTTTGATAAGGCCTTCTTTCCATGAGGAAGGCATGACCCCTGTTTCCCAAACCTGCTGAAACATAGCCACCAATGGTTTCACCAGTTGAGTAGCCGAGCTCTCAAAGAATTCATTGGTGAGACCATCCCAACCCGGACTTTTATCCTTAGGCAGGTGTGACAAAACATTCATAGCCTCCTCCTCACAAATATCTGCCTCCAAAGTAGTTTGCATCTGAAGTGGAATCTGATGGCGGACCAGATCATAGAAGGCTAAGCGTGCATGCGTAACCTGGTCAGAAGGCGACGGAGAAGAACCAAGAAGATCTAGAAAATAATTTCTGCACATATTGACAATGGTCTGTGGATCAGTGACCATTCGACCTTCTGAATCCTGGAGTCTAGTCATATTTTCTCGAGCAAGAGAAGCATGCAGCGCACGAAAGAACTTATGAGTCTGACAAGCACTATCTTGCAAATTGTCAATCAAATTGTGCAGTTTTGCCTACTGATAAGATTTCAACTAAAATTCTTTAATAAGATCAGCCAAACGCATCGCCAGTGACAGCAGAAAGTCATCATCTGGGGTGTCCACCAGCAGCGAACGAACCAAAGCCAGTACATCCTCCGCTGCATGTCGACGCCGCCGACAAAGAGAGGCATGATGGATCCCATACTGCCGAGCAACCCGCTGCACATTACAGAGCAGTCGTTCAAAGGAAACCGTGCCCTGAGAGGCGAAGTCCAATAAAAATCTCTCAATCAATTGCTGCACATAGCCCTGAAAGATTGGATGCTTCAAATAAGATGAGTTGAAACGTAAAGGGAGTCTATCCAGCAACTGCATAAAAGGTGCAATGGGTTGTGCAAGTATCTCAAGCTAGAGAGGGAAATGGTCCAACAAGGCATATTGCTGCAAGCCGTTCATTTCCAGCATCTCAGGAAGAAAATCATCATCCTGCATGATGTACATTCGATCCAACCGCGACCATGTAGTTGCATACTGTGCGGAATGAAAAGTAAACCCTATAGAAGAAGGGTGGAGCCAAGACCATAGATCTTGCTTAAGTACCGCAAGAGCAAAGGCATTCCACACCCGACTTGCCGGAGCATCCATCACCGAATGCCCTAAAGTGGACTGTGAAGAGTCAACACACATATTGAAGTCACCCATCAAAAAACCCCTTTTACCAAGTGACGTGGCGCTCTGCAAAGTCTTCCAAAGATGCTGTCGGGATAAAGGGTCATTTGGAGCATAGAGGCCCAACAACCATAAGATCTCTCCTTCAAATAGCACTTCAATTACTACAAATCGGCCCTGTACATCATTTTTAATAAGGACAAGCTGATATTTTTCATGGACAATCATAAGCACACCAAAATAATGCATAGCATGTGTCCCTGCATAAAACAAGCGAAATCCATGGCAATCCACAGCTTTCCCTGCTTCACCGTGACTCTTGTGCTCAACCGCACACAAGACATCCCACTGATTCTCATGCAAGACAGTTCATATGGCATGTTGCTTATGGCGAGAACAAATGCCTCGCACATTCCACGTGGCTATCTTCATATATCTTCAAAAAGAAAATCAAGAACGAGGCACCGCTTGCCTCGATTTAACCTTTTCTGCTAGAATGTCAAGGACACCCTCATCCAGAAAATCAGCTAACACTACGAAAGAACTCTGATGGCCAGCTTTAGAGGTAGATGGAATATCCACGGCCTTGGGGGTGGAGCGAGGATAACGACGATCCCAAGGTGTAATCACATTACCTCTAGTATCAAATGCCAACTTAGCAGGTGGGCCCCTTGGACCGTCTGTATATGCTTTCCTCGTAGACTGATTACGGGGAGCAGAAGGAACCATAGTACGTGCAGCTTGCTGTGAAGAGAACATTTCTTTCCTGCGCATATACATACGCACGGAATCCTATGAAACAGTTGGCCCAGAATCCGACAGGCCAGCATCCAACTTTTTACATTTTTTGGGACGTGCCTCTAGCCAGTCATTGCTACGGGAATCCAAACCTAAGACCTGCTGTTTACCTTTATCCAAAACATTAGGTGGCTGGCTGGCCTCTTGTAACAGAGCATCAAGCACCATGTTATCCATAGGCAGCACAACATACGCATCATCTGAAGACGGATGCCTCTCTGGGCATTCGGCCATAAAATGCCCCAATTTTCCACACGAAAAGCAATGTCCTGCAAAGTTGCCCCATTTCAAGCGAAAGTGCAAAGGATGCATGCCGGAGCAATTAAGGCGAAGCCACGCAAGCCTTTTCCTGGCAGTGTCCCATAACATACATAAACAGTTTCGATTCATTGCCCGCAGGCTTGGGGGGACCAGCATTGTTCCCACAATGGCCATGGCATCCTTTAACAACGGCCAATAGACAGCCGGACAATTTTCCACTTCAACCCATACCGGGCATTCACGCTAAAACAGGCGTTGAAAGTCTGCCATAGGGCGCCATGGCACAACATGGACCAAACAACGATCAAAGAACAATGGCAGTTTGGAAAGGAGCTCAGCCCGATGCTTCTTCGATTTCAGCAGCACCTCATAGAAGCCTCGGGGCCCAACAAAGATCTCCTCAATACACTCCCCTTGTAGTAAATGGTGCATCCACTGGCGAATATGAGAAAGCACTCAAATCTTGCCAGTGAAGAAGAGTATAACCGCACGGTCATAAAACACCGAAAAAGAGCGCAAGACAGTTTTCGGATCCATCGTGGCTTCCAGAACTTCTTCCGTTCCCGAGTCAGAAAAAGCTTCATGATTATGCTGGACATAATCGCTAAGCAGAGTATTGGCAAACTCTAGAAAATGCTCCCAGTCAATCTCTTGCGAATCCATAGAATCAAAGGCAACTTGAGTATAAGAACGTTCCTGATGACCCATTGTCTCTTCGGAAGTATGCTTGGAGCGTTTGCCCGCAGGCGGACAGTCAGAACCATGAGGCATCTCCTCTGTGCAAGGAACCATATCCTCCGGTTCCTCTGTATCAGAATCCGGACCAAGGGCTGCCACCGTTTGGTCGATAAAAGCCATATCCAGCCCAGCCATGCTTCTATCCTCTCTCTCTGTCTCTCACTCTCGTACTTTCTCACTCTCGCTCACTCTCTCTCTCGCTCGCTGTACAGGGATAGGTCAGTTCTGTACTCTGTGTCGAGACTCCGTCGCATGCTCCCTGGTTATGTGTCTCTCTCCCGCGCGCGTCACCACAAGATGGTCTTTGCAGGCACCCACCAGCAGCAGACCAAGCACGGAGGGCAGACGTGACAGCAGCGAGAGCGTACCGGGTTTCAGCATAGGTGGCGCAGCCTAACGAAGCGACCTGGTGTGCAGCAGGCAACCAGAGGCGACGGGACTGCCTGGCGGGCTCAGTCGTGGCCAGAGCCAGCCGCCGACAGCGCGCAGCAGGCGGACGATGAAGCGGGGTGCAGCAAGCGACGACACGGGGGCGCCAGGTCCGACATCGCAATCCATCTCTCTCTCTCTCTCTCTCTCTCTCTCTCTCTCTCTCTCTTTTCGTAAAAGGTAACTGTATTAATTACGAAAAAAATACAAGATTACTTGATTACAAGATACATGACGACAATCCAAGCCATCATGTGAAGAGGTTCTAAGAACTACAAGTTACAATGTCATGGCAAGGATGCGGAGGAAATTGCCATATGCCAGGGACGGAAGTCCTCCGTAGAGAGCAAATCAGAACGATGGAGAAGAGCTAACTGCCAATACAAGAGGCCCTTAAGCCTCACAATATGCCGCTGAACATTAGAGGCGGAGTCAAACAGAAAAGCATTCCGAATAGTCCAGTTATGCCAACAGCCCCAGTATCGAAGAAAGTGATACATGAGCTTCATATGTGGCTGTGCGGGAGTAGAGTATTTGGGCTGGCCAAAAACCCAATCAAAGGGGCGCAGGGTGATACCAACCACCCCTCGCCAAACAGCCGACAAAAATAACCAGACTTTCTTAGCGACGGGGCAAGAAATAAATCGGTGGCGGGCGGATTCCATAGTAGTGGTGCAAAAGAAACAGGTGCCATTGGTGATTCGTCGCTTGGAAAGAGCCGAAGCAAGCGGAAGACCCCCAATCATCACTCTCCAAAGAAAGACTTTATATTTAAAGGGTGTCTTGTTCAACCAGCCCTCCATCACAGTTGCCCTCCACCATGACCGGGATTTACGCAATCCCCATAAAGTATTCGCTTTAGTAACTAGCCATTGATGATCTTTAATCAGAAGATGATACACTTGGTTAGCAGAAGCTTTGCTCAAATTCAGCCGGCCTTGTAGGTCCCAATCCTGCCAGGGATGATCCGAAGCAAGAGCAGGAAAGGGTTGTCTGCTCTGGAGCACCGTCAAAAGCTGTTCCCATAAAGGCCTATATCCACGAGGGATCCTGAAAAGCCTCCTAGCTGTACGAAACGATATAAGCACATTGCGACTGGCAACGGTGGCATCCGCAACCGAAGACAAGCCCAAACGTGCCATCCCGTTGAATTGTGGTCTAAGCTCATGTTTACCTTCCCACGAAAGTAAACGCGAGACTGCCAGTAATTCCAATTGAAAAGAGTTAGTAGCCAAGCGATCCTCCGTGGGATGCCACTGAGCCTTTTGAAGGACGTGTTTCCAGGAACATACCAAATGAGTAAGCAGCGATGAAGAAGAACTCGAGAACCGTGAATCAGCATTAAGAATATGCCACCAAGAACTCCAGATTTGGGTATTGCCATGCAGAAGCCCATGGCCCTCAAGGAAATAACGGGCTATAGCGACCCACGAATGATGATCCGAGCACATGGCGCGGAAAAGAGACCAACGAAGTGCCTGCATGTGAGTTTGGGCATCTAAAATAGCTCCGCCACCCATGCGTTTGGGGGTGCACGCATGCGACCACGAGATCCAGGAAATACCTGCATGCAATGAGTCCTTCTTCCATAGCATGAAGCGAATAGACTGAGTAAGAGCATTCAGAGTCTTAGTAGTCCAGGGCAACAATGGCAAGAAATAGGTGAGCATTGGCAACATAATTATCTGGGCTACTTTGAGGCGAACATGGAAGGGCCAAGCCTGAGACTTCCAATACATAAACTTAGCCACCATTTTCTGAGAAATCCACTGCAGAAGCTGCTTTGGAGGAACATCAACACCCAAAGGGTAGCCAAGATGCCGGACAATGGAGCCACGAGGAACAACCAGACCCTGCCAGTCCAAGGACTGCAAATCCGACTCCGTGCAGCTTAGAATGACTGATTTGAGCGCATTGATACGAAGGTCTAACGCCTGACCAAAGAGACCCCAAACATCCAATGCTTTTCGAAGGTTATCCTTGTCCGCACGCAAAATCATAAAGGTATCATCCGCCAGGGATTGGCTAATGAAGTGTTGTCCTGTAGGAAGCGACAGTCCGGCCAACTGAGAAGAGGCGGCCATATGTGATAACATGGAAAGAACTGGATGTGTCACAAGAGCAAAGAATAAAGGGCTCAACGGGCACCCCTGTCTGACAGAACGGGCAAGGACAAATGGCTCAGTAACACCTCCGTTCAGCATGACTCGCGAAGACGCCGCAGCACTAATGGTGTAGATCAGACGAGACATCCGAGCACCAAAGCCCATAGCAGACATAAGTTCAGCAACGAAAGACCAATCCAGATAGTCAAAAGCCTTTTCCAGGTCCAGTTGAATCAGTACTACCTCCTGATTAGAATGCCTGGCATAATCAATGGCCAATTGGGCATTCAAAACATTGTGTAGAATATTTCGGCCCTTAATGAAACCATACTGGAGAGGGTGCACAAGGGCAGGGAGATGCTTATGGAGCCGATTCGCCATTACTTTGGAAAAGATTTTGTACATGGAACCCATCAAAGAAATTGGGCGCCACTGTGTCAACTTAGATGGCGAAGGAACTTTTGGAAGGAGTTTAATAAGTCCTTGTTTCCATGAGGGAGGCATGATCCCCGTTTCCCACACCTGCTGAAACAAAGCCTGTAATGGTTTCACCAGTTGGGTAGCGAAAGCTTCAAAGAACTCATTGGTAAGACCATCCCAACCCGGACTTTTATCTTTGGGCAAGTGTAACAAGACGTCCATAACCTCTACTTCACCAATATCTGACTCCATAGTAGCTTGCATGTCCTGCGGAAGCTGATTGCGGACCAAGTCATAAAAAACCGAACGGGCCTGAGTAGTTTGGGCTGAAGGTGGAGAAGCGAAACCGAGAAGGTCACGGAAATAATTCCTGCACATATGCACAATAGTCTGTGGATCCAGGATAAGGTGGCCTCCTACATCCTCGAGTCTGGTCATATTCTCTCGAGCAGGAGAGGCATGGAGAGCTCGAAAGAACTTATGGGTCTGACATGCACTATCTTGCAAAGTCTCTGTCACATGTTGCAATTTGGCCTGCTGATACGATTTTAACTGAAAGTCTTTAATAAGATCGGCCACCCGCATGGCCAGTGCAAGCAGAAATGCATCGTCCGGAGTGTCCACCAGCAGGGAGCGAACCAAAACCAGCAAATCCTCCGCGGCCTGTCGACGGCACCGACAAAGAGAGGCATGATAGATCCCATACTGCCGAGCAACCCGCTGCACATTAGAAAGCAATCTTTCAAATGCCGCAGTGCCCTGAGAGGAAAAGTCCAAGAAGAATCTGTCAAGCAATTGCTACATATAGTCCTGAAAAATTACATGCTTCAAGTAGGACGAGTTGAAACGCAAAGGGAGTCTCTCCAGAAATTGCTTAAAAGGTGCAATGGGTTGTGCAAGCAACTCGAACTGCAGAGGGAAATGGTCCAACAAGGCATATTGCTGCAGCACTTTTATTTCAAGCATCTCAGGCAGAAAATCATCATTCTGCATGATATATATACGGTCCAACCGCGACCATGTTGTTGCATACTGGGCCGAATGGAAAGTAAAGCCTGTAGAAGACGGGTGTAGCCAGGACCAGAGATCTTGCTTAAGAACAGCAAGAGCCAACTCGTGCCACCTACGACTTTCCGGCGCATCCATTACCGAGTGCTCCGATGTGGACTGGGAAGAATCAACACACATATTGAAATCCCCCATGAAGAAGCCCCGTCTACCAAGTGACAAGGAAGTCCGCAAAGTCTGCCAAAGCTCCCGGCGAGATAACGAATCATTCGGAGCATAGAGGCCAAGTAACCATAAGATTTCCCCTTCGAGTAAAATTTCAACCACCAAAAAGCGGCCATGAACATCATTTTTAATAAGAACAGGCTGATATTTGGCATGTACAATCATGAGCACACCCAAATAATGCATGGCCTGTGTTCCTGCATAGAACAAACGAAAGCCATGGCAATCCACAACTTTTCCGGCGTCACTGTGACTCTTGTGCTCCACAGCGCACAGGACATCCCATTGATTCTCATACAATGCAGTCCACATGGCATGAACAAATTCCTCTCACATTCCACGTGGCTATTTTCATGTGTATGCAAAACACAATCAGGTACGAGACACAGCTTGCCTCGATTTGACTTTGTCGGCGAGAATGTCCAGGACTCCCTCATCCAAGAAATCTGCCAACACCGCAAAAGAGTTCTGAGGACCAGATTTGGAAGTAGACGGCATATCTGCTTGCTTGGGGTTGGAACGTGGATAACGACCGTCCCACGGGGTAATGACGTTGCCTCTGGTATCAAAAGCCAGCTTTGCAGGTGGACCCTTTAGACGATCCGAATACATTTTCTTGGCGGGCTGAGGACGGGGGGCTGAGGAAACCATAGCAGGAGCAGAGCGCTCGGGAGACAACATTTCCTTCCTGCGCATATATGTACGCATGGAATCTTGGGAGGTAGTAGGCACAGTACGCTCCATGCCAGCAACAATCCTGTTGCCTTTTTTTGCACGGACTTCAACCCAATCAGTGGCACGGGAATCCAGACCCGAAACCTGTCTTTTACCTTTGGCCAGAACTTGGGGCGGGTGGATAGTATCTAGCGACGGAGCATCACACACCATATCTTCCATGGGCGGAGCAACATGGCCCGCATCTGAAATGTGTTGCTCCTCTAGGCATTCGGCCATAAAGTGCCCCAACTGTCCACAGGAAAAGCAATGGCCTGCAAAATTGCCCCATTTCAAACGAAAGTGTAACGGATGCATGCCAGAGCAATTGAGGCGTAACCAAGCAGGGCGTTTCCTTGCAGTATCCCATAACATGCACAAGCGGTTGCGATTCACAGCCCTGAGACTGGGAGGGACCAGAACCGTGCCCACAGCGGCCATAGCATCCTTCAATAGCGGCCAATAAACAGCCGGACAATTTTCCACTTCTACCCACACAGGGCATTCACGTTGCAGGAGGCGCTGAAAATCGGCCATCGGGCGCCATGGAACCACATGAACCAACCGACGATCAAAAAACAAAGGCAGTTTAGACAGCAGAGCAGCACGGTGCGTCTCCGTTTTCAAGAGGACCTCAAAAAAACCTCGGGACCCAACAAAAATCTCTTCAACACATTCCCCTTGTAGCAGACTCTGCAGCCATTGGTGAATACGGGAAAGCAACGGGATTCGACCAGTGAAGAAGAGTATTACAGCTCGATCATAGAACACCGAAAAGGAGCGGAGGACAGTTTTGGGGTCAACGGTAGCTTCCAGAACATCTTCAGGTGCAGAGTCAGAGAAGGCTTCCTGATTATGTTGAACATATTCGCCAAGCAAAGTGTTGGCAAATTCCAGCAGATGCTCCCAGTCCACCTCCTGGGAGTCCACAGAATCCGAAGCAACCTGCGCATAGGAACGATCCTGAATAACACCTATCTCTTCCGAGGTATGCTTGGTACGTTTACCTGCACGCTGGATGTCAGGACCCGGGGGCATCTCTTCAGGGCACGGAACCATATCCTCCGGTTCCTCAGCATCAGAATCCGGGCCAAGCGCTGCCACCGTTTGGTCTATGAAATCCAGATCCAAACCAGCCATCGTGTATGACGAGCTGATCTCGAAGGAGGACTGACGCACAGTGCAGATCACTGTCGGCTGAGTTGGAAATCGGTACCCCTGTAAGCTGGGTTTGCACATGGCGGAGGACAACCCTCAGGACGTCACACGAACAGGTTGCAGGCGTTAAAAGTCTGGGGCAACCACCACGGTGGCTGACTGGCGAGGGCAGCGTCTCGCAGGCGTCGATGGGGCCACAGCCACACTGACGCAGAGGAAACGAGCACAGGCAGCGCAGGTGGGCGGTCGTCAGGCAAGCCGGATCCGGCAGGCACAGGCAAACAGGGACGGGACAGGCAGACAAGCTCCAGGCGTCAACGGTGCGCACTGTCAGGGTGCGCAGGTCAGGCGAGGGCAGGGACAGGACTAGGCGACGTGGCGACGGGGCAACCTGGCTCGTGGACGAGGGGGCGCGCAGGCGTCGGGGCAGTCAGGCGACTGGGCGCGCAGGGAACGGGCCACTCAGGCGACAGGGCGCGCAGACGACAGGGCGCGACGGGCAGTCAGACGACGGGGGCGCGACGGGCAGTCAGACGACGGGCATTCAGACGGCGCGACGGGGCACGCAGACGACAAGGCGCCATCGACCAACCTCTCTCCTTTGAATCTCTCTCTCTCTCTCTCTCTCTCTCTCTCTCTCTCTCTCTCTCTCTCTCTCTCTCTCTCCATTGCCTCCCTTCTAGCAGGATACTCCCTCCCTCTCTTTCCCTCTCCAATTTCAAATTCAAATTTCAAGCTCAACTTTTAAGCCCTCTATTCTCAAACTCTCTCTCCTCATGCTCTCTAATCCCACTCCCTCAAGCTCTCCTTTGCCATATCTCCACCCTACCTCCACTTTCAAGCTCTCCATTGGCCATCCTCTCTATCCTCAAGCTCTGAATATGTAAACTTCTAGTATAAAGTCTCTAAATGTTTAAAGTGTATTACTTTGAGTCCCAACATTCAGTTTAGGTATTAAATTTATATGTACAGTTTTTTTCATCAGATGTAGCATCAAACGTAGGTCCAAGATTAATTAGTCCGATTAGTACCGTACTAGTATCGGACAGTACTAATCGGACACCATCGGACATGAGGGTTGTGTTCCAGCTACACAGCATTGAGATAATGCATTGAATCTGTAACCACTTTCCAACTGAAACACAAAAAAGAAAAAAAAACTTGATGACACTTTCTACTACAGAAGCATCCCACATTTTCCCTTTGCCATGAAATTCATTCTTCTTGCCAACAGTAGACCTGCATTTAAGATGTTTTGTTGTCATAGTTTCAAAGTCATTGTCCAGCTTGTAAAATACCTGTCAGCCAATCCACGCTCCCAAGAGGTCGAATTAGGGCCACTAGGAATCGCAGGTGGACTAACACGTATGATTTTTAAAACACTACAATCCCTTTTGTTGTCATGCCAAACTGTGCCCAAGCAGCATCCCGTTGGAGAGAAGGCTGGGGTAGCACCTAAAATGCCAACTTCGAGGTAGTAGTTGTCAAAAGGAGTGAGGCTAGAGCCACAATAGGTGTAGACACCTCCACAAGCAGTTGCTGCGCCAAGTTCAGCTCCATGAGATGAAAATACAAGTTGTGGGCGAGGCCTCACAGTCGTTGGTCGGTCTGCATCATATGATTGACCATTCATAACAACAGATTGTGTTTCTAGTGTTTCTCCTGTCATTGAAGCTTTCACAAATGGAATGCTCTTTTCCACAGTGGATTTCCACATTGTCATTGTTGGATGTGATGCACCTGCATAGCTTGTGACAGTTGGCTCGAAAAGTTGATGTACACTCACTTGTTGTCCTGAGCTCTCCCATCGCTGCACTCTGTATCCAGTAAGAGAAGGTCCCTCTTCAGGATTAGGTGAAAAATAATGGCCTGCAGTTATTGCACTATTGCATTTTAGAAATGGTCATAGAACAAGTCTTTTCACACAGCTTTTTTAGCAGAGAATCCCACAAGTGAAGCTAGTAAACTGCAGACTCCTGGTACTCAAAATGTATGCAAAAAACTTGAGACAAGATAGTAGTACAATTGGCCTGACCCCTACCTTCGACTATTAAAACCACCAAAGCAGAGCCTCCTTTTGATGGATCAAATGCAACAGCACCAACTCCTGAACCCCATCCTGTTGTTGTTGACTGGGAGGAATCTGGAGCCACATATGCTGAGAGATTTGACACAGGGCAACACTGTAACATCGGACCATCCCCATCATCAACACCAAGATGAGGCTGTCGTAATTTTGAGTTAGCAGAAATATTGCCAGGCTTGCCTTCAGCATGGTGTACTGTGATTCCTGTTCCTTGCACATTTTCTTTACCTTCAACCCAAGAGCCATCATGCCAACTCAATAAAAAGGCAGGCAATGCAGAAATTCCAGGCCAGGATGTAGAAATGAAAATCGGAGTTGATGTAGTGTTGGCTGCTCCAAATGTGGCTTGCTGAGTGTTTCCTTGGCTGTTCACGAGCAGTGGACTAACTTCCCAGATTACAACCGTTGAAGGATTGCCGATAGGAACCCCTGCAACAAACAACGCACCTGATTCGTTTACAATAGCATCAGCTGATATCATACCACTGGGCCCAGCTCCTAATACTCCTTTGCCTGTGGACATCCAATGTTTAGCTGCAGCTGATTGTAATGGAGGCCTTTGATACCAGTGTAGCTGCACAGATCCTGATGTAAAAACCGAGCATATGCAAAGAAAATTTGGCCAACGAGCTGCATCAACATAATTCACAAATTAAGAAAGGTATGAGAACACTCTGCATAAGTATGTAATGTTTAAGAACAATTTTATTCAAAGTAGCCCTTGCCTGCATGTCTAATCAACACTACCTGTTGCTCGAGGCTGGTGTGAAATAAATCTATCCTCAAAAGATGACTTGGGTAAGCTACTTGTTGAATTTGAGCTCCAACGGTACTGGAAACATAATAGCATATAACTGTAGAGGGTGAACTCAAAAAAAGACTGCCAGTCTTCGTATAAGGAATTTTTTAAAAATGAAATTTTTAAAAAGGCAACAAGCGACTTGTTTGCATGAAACATGCATGAAAATAAAAGAGTCGACCAGCTGATTTCTTGGAGGGCTTCTCCTGAATTTATGCCATCACAAATAAAATAGCTTTCATCAACAATCAAAAGAACTAGAAAAGGTAGAGCTAACGCAACACTCATCTACAAACGTCCCAAGATTCTACACCCATGCTAGATCAAATTGTTCTATCTTAGATTGGATAGATGAAACATGTTTCATGCTCAACACTAGGATTCCTTCAAACATAAGGTTTCGCTGGATCATTCTCTTAAACTATACAGTCATGCCCCACTCTGCATGGTTGTCACATCCATTTGCCTCCTATTAGGATTGTCCAATGCTACTATGGTGCTAGTCAAACTAACAATCCTCAAACATATGTCTGATCCTATGTCTGATGAAAAAAGTTCTCACACATCATTTAAGACACAATTTAAGACCTATATTTAAATTTTAATGTTGAGACCTAAACAAAAAAACTACAAATTTCAAATGTTTAGAATATTTACCTTGAAGCTTCAAACATAGGTGCAATTTGCAAAAGCCAATTGAAGAAGAGGCATCAGTACATGGATGATAGGATTGAGCGGCTACAATCTACATGCTTATCTCAATCTCATAGCCACTACTAGAAGAACCATCAGAAGTAATAGAGGATTCATCATACATCTCGCCAAATATCCTCACTAAAAACTAAGGATATTGCCCTTATCATCATACTTAGGCTCTCTAGATCCACACCTTGTGTAGCACTAATGGCCCCACCATGTGCTACAAATGTTGATGCTACACCAAGTAGCACAAGTCTAAACAAGCTCATCAAGAATGATGCTCCAAGCTCATCAAGAATGGGTGTGAAACACCGCAATCTATCTTCTCTACCTCCCTGTAGAGGTCTGAGAAATTTTTCTACTCCTCTTGATCACACTCTTTAATTACAATTTCGACATGATTTCCAAGAGCTTGAGGGTATCTACATTCATCCACAATTTCAAAACACAATTTCAATTTTAGATTCTAATATCTAAACATTTTAAATACTACACATAATCCTATACTACATCGTAGACTTTGATGTATACCTATCACACCATGGGGATCTAATGCATACTATGCAACGTACATAAGTGAGCAACAATAAATGGGTCGCTCCAACTACCATGTGCTATGCTTGTTATGCATCTTCATGTGTATAAGGGAATAGGAGGTCCAATTCCACTAACACACCCCTAAGGAGCAATCCTAAAGCAACATAAGAGTGCAATAAGAGTAACCAAGAAGAGAGTCAACTAAGTAATATGTTATCATAGACACATAGAGAGGCTAACATTTTACTTGTCAAGAACCCTAAAGAAACCCTTTGTAGATGGAGATATTGGTAGCCAGATAACTCCCACATGTCGAAATAACAGGTATAATCTAATATCATGTCAAAATAGTGTGAGAGAATGGTATGCAATTTGACCATATCAGAGAGACAATAGGACTTGCGGGGAGAAACACAAGTAAACCGCAAACACAAAGAGAAGAAGAAACTCACAGAAAACATAGAAGAAGATGATAATGAATGATGAAGCACTAAATCATGCTAAGTGGACCAAGCTGATACAACAAAGCCGAAGCTATGAAGATGACTGCATTGTCTAATCTGATCAGGTGTTTATGAAGGGAATCTACATAGTGAAGGGAGCGAAACGCAATCCTCCAATAATAGGATATTGAAGGTAATGGCAAATGGTGAAGGAAAGGATAGTCACCTGTAGAGGGAGTGAAGCACGGTCCTTAGGAGCTATCAAAGATGAAGGATATGCTGAAATCTCTCCAAGATGATGGCTGGTATCAAGGCGATTGCTAGGCAACCAACCAAAGAAGAAAATGCCAAAATATCTAATGAAGGTTGTAGCTGAAGATATGGAGCTCATACAGATGGATGTAAAGACCGCATTCTTACATGGTGATCTACATGAAGACATATATATGCAGCAGCCTGAAGGGTTTGTGGAAAACGCGAAAGAGAAGATGGTATGTAAACTCAAAATGAGTTTGTATGGGCTGAAACAAGTACCAAGAGAATGGTATCATAAGTTTGAAACATTCATGCAGTCTCCAGGTTTTCATAGAAGTCAAGTGGATCACTACTTGTACACCAAGAAGGCAGCAGATGGCAGCTTGATTATCTTAGTTTTGTATGTTGATGACATGCTGATTGCTGGCAGGGCTACTCATGCCTTGGACTCACTGAAGCAAAGTCTTCATGGCAACTTTGACATGAAGGATCTTGGTGATGCAAATCACATTCTTGGTATGCGAATACTTAGAGATAGGTCGAAAGGATTGCTCTATCTATCTCAGCACGAGTATATTCCCAAGGTTTTGCAGCGTTTCAATATGGAGGGGGGGAAAACAATTGGGGTTCCATTGCCTCCATATGTGAAACTCGGTGCAGAGGATAGCCCTACATCTGATGATGAGAAGGCTGAAATGGCCAAGATACCATATGCTTTAGATCCTGGCAATTTGATGTATGCTATGGTCGCTACACATCCTGACATTGCCTTTGCAGTGGGAGTGGTAAGCAGATACATGGCAAACCCTTGTAAAAAGCATTGGGAAGCAGTGAAAGGTATTATGAGAAACCTGAAAGGAATAAAGGAGTTATGCATCTCCTTTGGAAAGCAGAAGGCATCTATTGTTGGCTTTACGGATGCAGACTATGCTGGTCATACGGATTGCAAAAAGTCCACTTCTGGGTATGTGTTTACCTTCACAGGAGAAGCAATCTCTTGGATCTCCAAGCTACAAAAGTGTGTTGCATTGTCTACTACAGAGGTAGAGTATGTGGCTGCCACTGAGGCATGCAAGGAGGCTTTATGGCTTTCACGTCTGGTAGGAGAGCTTGGCATTATAGAGTTACTTGTTCTCCATTGTGATAGTCAGAGTGCTATCATGCTAGCACGGAATCCCGTCTTTCATGCAAAGACAAAGCACATACAGGTGAACTGCGACTTCATTAGAGATATACTTAACAACAAGAGCATTGAGCTTGTCAAAGTACATAAGGATGATAATCCTGCAAACCTTCTCACGAAGGGTCTCCCAATAGAGCCGTTTGCTCATTGCCGACAGATGATGGGAGTTGGATAGATATATGTATTTCAACTTTGTACATACCTAGACTTAGCTGATTCTTTTCTCTTCTTAAGGCACATTGCCTTTAGGTGGGAGGTTGTTGGGAATAAATGGCCATCGTGCTCTTTCATACGTGCACAAGTGTGAACACACCCGTAGCACTTGTACTTTCATATATATATATATATATATATATATATATATATATATATATATATATATATATATATATATATCTAAAAACCTAAAGTGGTACACTCATCATTGTACCCACACAAAACGTGCTCACTCTCTACTCTCTGTCTCTCTCTACTGCTAATGAACACTGACTGTCTCGATCTTCGTGCCTCCCAGTCACTATAGTGGCGTCCCGGCTCTCTCAAGTGGCACCCAAAAAGCTTTTTTGGCCTATAAATGGAAACCAAAAAAGGAATGAAGGAGAAAAAAGTGTTGATTGACTAGGTTTCTCAACACCACGGAAACAATGGCTTACTTGACAACTCCCTCTTCTAGCACAAAGGGGAGACCAATGTCGTGCACCTTTGGTCACTGTGATTTATTATTTCTTGAAGGAAGTCACCATGTAAGCTTTCAACTAGTGGCTTCACAACAATAGCATTAACCAAATCACAAATACAAATCTCAATGATCTAATACCATTGTTGGATATTTGAGCCTAGTGTTGAGCTAACACTTGAAAAAAACCCCAAAACGTGCTTCATTAATGAATTAAATCTCTTTATTAAAAAGAAATGTGATCATAGAGTGTGTCTTTGTCCCATAAGCACAAACTCTATTTGGGGGAACCAACCTTCTATAATAGACAAGCTGCCCTTCACACAGCCCAATCTCGTTTTTGCAATTTGCAGGTGCCATCTCTCTGCTATCGACACCCCATTCACAAAGGAGATCTCCGCCAGAGCTGTCCACCTGCCTACCGCCTGGCACCTGCTGCCCAGCCTTCTGCTGTTGTTGGTGACTACTTCCAGCCCTCTTCTCACTACTGTCCAGCCAGGCAACTGCTGTCCACACCTGTTTCAGCTGCCACCTACTATCTACCAGCCCTAGAGGGCTGTGTTTGCAGCTGTACAGCCTCCTACAGCCTGTGTTTTGCCTACACAGCTGCCACCTGTTAGCCCACGTCACCCACGCTGCTTCGTTTCAGCCTGACTACTGCCGCCCTGCCTAATTCAACCCTTTTTGCAGCCACATTTTGTTGTTTTGGAGCCATCCCTAGCTGCCACATCATCAGCCTGATCAGTTTTTTGCTCCTTCATCTGCCAATATGACACATAGCATGTGCGTTTACTGCTTCCAGACACCTCCGAGGCTGCCTGCTGCATTTCCAGAACTGTTAGGAGTACAGGCCACTCTCCAGCTCATTCTCTCTATGCCAATACTTGAGACACAAGAGTTCTAGGTTCAGCATTCTTCACTGCATAGTATGTTTGCTGCATTGAGCATCATATTCAACATTCATGCATTATCATTCACTGTGTCCATTGTCTTTGAATTACCCTAACCCTAACTATGTTTCTTTATCAATGTGTGTTTGGCATACGATCGTGTTGTGCTTTCTATGTTAAAGCAATTATTTACACCCAAAAGTGAAGACTAGCAATTATGGCAAATGGAACACCATGAGAGAGAGACTGACAGACAGACAAACAAAGAGAGAGAGACTGACAGACAGACAGACCAAGAGAGAGTGAAAGAAATATATATCTGCATCTCCAAAAAGCCCCAATGGCCTATAAGACAAAGAAATGAGTGCATCTCACAATGTCATCTCAAGTCAAGAAAAACAATGAAAACAAAAATGACTAACTACACTAATGCTTACAACGATAATGACTACAAGTATAGGCTACCATCATGTACAAAATTCTTTCTCAATAATACTTCAGTTGACTTGGAGGACCTCAGCTTGATCAATAGAACTCTCTAGAAGCATTGCACTCTCCTTAAGGCAATAATGTTTGTCATGAGATGGTCCAAGACATCAAGTTTCACAGAGAGGGGGTACTTGTTTGAGTCAACTTGGATGGTGATCGATGATGGCTCGGATTTTCCAAAGGTCAAGATGTCAAGTGCAACGACAAGATGGTGAGCATTGTGCTCTACAAAGTGTGGCTACTTGGTCTATTGTGGCCCCTCTAACTTGTGAATGGTGTGGTGGTGTTGCTACAGTGGTAGTGCCTGGTGAGCTAGCACTGAAGAAACCTATAAAAGCCCACTATCTTACTCACTCTACCTTTGTCTTTATTCTACTCAAAATTTTCTCTGTGTGTTTGGACCTCCAATAGGAGCAGTCCTAGGCATCTTCAATCCTCCTACTCCATCACCTTGTGGAGGGGCCTAAACCCCTTCTAGAAAAGGCAATGAAATGATATGGAGCACAGCTGCAAATAAAGGGCTCCTCTAACTCAACCTCCTAGTGGCATAACTAACAAATGTATGTGCATATATTGTTATGTCTCAACCTTGAGCTGGTGTGATGATATCTGTATCTACCCAATAGCACTAAGTATCCCATGGGGGAGATAGACATCCATGTACACTGGCATGACAATGCGTCCCTCTATTGACATGTGTGAGAAATGGCAATGACAAGAGAGAGAGAGAGAGAGAGAGAGAGAAAGAAAGATCTATTAACATCCTTTGCAAGCCAAAATTGACCTATAGGATAAATCAAATAATTCATTACATTCCACTTCACGGCATTAGTGCCATGTAAGCACATAGAAGCAACATGGAAATATGAAAAAATACTAAATTCTAAGCTCTTATGACTCATAAAATCTTTGACTACAAACATTAGATTTCATTACAAGTGTAAAGAATAGTTGAAATACATCACAAGAAAATTCACTTCTCAAGAGGTGGAGTGCAGAAATCTCTGATAACTACTTTTCCTCCTCTATATACCACCCATTTTCCATTCCTTCTTGCCTCTTTAACTTTAGCTATTTCTATCAATCAATGTTTGAGTTGGAGGGAGGTCAGCTCATCTACGATCCACACTCTTATCCCTTGCAAGAACTTAGTTTGTTTCATAATTGCTACCTTCTCTCTCATGTTCATGTACATAACTTGGCTTGTGTATCCTTTGGGGTAATGTGGATAGGGTCCCCCAAGTCTATGAATGGGACAACCTTGTTTAAGTGTGTTTTTAGTACATCTCTTTCCAAGATGATATCTTGCTCAACCTCTAGAGAGGACTTCTCCCTATTCCATCCCGTAGGGAGGCCACCAATCCTTCTCTCTCCTAATACGAGAGAGAGAGAGAGAGAGAGAGACAACTAAGTACATAAAGCTAATGTTGAATAGATAGATTTGAGTGTGTTATGTGTGATGAAAGTACAAATGATAAGGCCTCAATGTATAGGCAACGATACATACCTAAATCTTTGACCCTTATTACATGTTGACAGTGTGAAGAAAATTGTGAAGTAGCTATTAGGGTTTGCACTAAGGAAACACTAAGTGTACGACCACAATAGAAACACAACAATACAAACACGCATGTGCAAAACTCAAACCCTAAAAGCAAAACTTAAAACTCAAACAAGAAACAAACACAAGCAAAAGGAGAAAGAAAGAACACTACTCTGAAGTGAATGAAAATTGTAAATGAATGAAGAGTGTACAAAGTGCCCAAGGGCACAGCAACAGTGTTAAAGAGTGACATCCATCAAAGAAAAATCCCAAGTACTGTAACCACTAGTCGGAGATGAGAGAGGACTGAATAATGAAGGGCAGCAAGCTGGTAACCGCAGCAGTGTACCACCACAAAAGGCTGAAAACTGATCATCTAAGGCACAAAATTGTCATGTGATAAGAGGAAAGGTGTCTGCACATGTAGGCAGTTTGTTGGACAACAAAATGGCACAAACTGCAGTAGTCCACTAGTGGAAGAGACGGCAATAGCTTGTCACCTCATATCAAATGCAACTAATCAGGTGCTATGCTGACGCAGTAAATGGAGACCTCCAAACAGCAAGGTGATGGCTGGAAACATGCTGCCTAGGGCTAGATGGTGATGGGCTGCAATCAGTGATGGCTGGACAACAAACGGTAGGTGGCTGATGGCTGAAATCTACACGGAAGAGTAAGAAAACTACACAAAAGGATGAAAACTAAATGGAAGCAACTTGTCTATTTATAGTATAATCATGGGAAATGAGGAAACGGAAAGAGAAATGGAAATGGGAACAGAAACAAAAACCGCAAAATTTTGGAGTTTTAGGGAGTTTTTCGTAACTAAAGAGATGAGAAGACAAAAACAGAAATGGAAATGCACACAAAAACAGAAACAATGAAATGGTAAGAATGTGATGTTGCAGGGCGTTTCCAATAACTATGATTTATAGATGTGGATGGACCGTCCCAAATTAGGGTTTCATAGGAACTCTCTCGAACCATGCACCATTTTTGCATTTTTCATCAAATAAGCATGTTTTGGGCCTGTTTAAGAGACTAATCAACATGTTATATAGTTGTTAGCTCAATACCCCCTCTCAGGCCCAAAATAAAGCTAGAAAGGAAAGCCAATCCAGTTTTGCCACAGGCATGCCATCCCAAAGCAACCAAGGCATCGGACAAAGGGTGCACAGTGGCTACCCAATGGCCTACCAAGACTACAGAGGCAATAGTTATCTTACCAATGGAGTCCAAGTAGTCACCCAGAGAGGACACAGCATTGGACAAAGGTTCTCATTGTCTGCCCAATGGCCAACCAAGTCTTGCAAAGGCAAATAAAACCATAATGAACTTTTTTTTAAAATAAGTGTTTTGAGAGATGATTTGCGGTCAATTAAGTAAGTGCCATATGAGAGAATGAGAAAGTATGGTTAGATCCAACCGACCACAAAGCACACAAGCCACCCATCCACTCAAGGGTATCAATGATGATGTAAGGGTGATGAAGTAATGGTAGTGTGGTGTACAAACCGCCCATGAAAACATCTTAGGATTCGGCTAGTGTTGCTCTGCACAATGAATATGCTACATGATATGAAAAGCTCATGCAACAGGTGCTACTTGAACAATGTCCCTCAAGGAAAATTTGTTCACATGCCTAATTGCCCTTTAAAAAAATGATGAAATCATGCAATACAAAAGGAGGAGGTACAACACGGGACGAAAGGCCAATGTCAAAGACAACTGCTAAAACCTCTAGAATACCAAGAATGGTAGCAACCCCTTCTCAACCTTGGATGTCGACGCCAAAGAAGGAAGATGAGTTGGATGTCAGTCTTCGTGTGGTGCCGAGAACCATGATGTGAGGAAGCACCCCAACTCAAAGAACAAGATAGAAGTCAATGCCATGATAGCATCAAGAGAGATGCTGCACGATCCGCCTCAAAGGAAAAGCCTCCATGTTGGTAGAAAAGTAACTGAGAGTGAAACTCAAGACATGATCTCCACATTAACTTAACATTGATTGTGGCATTGCGGACTCTCCATTGACGGATATGGTCAGGGTGGACTAATTGAAGGTCTGTCACGGGCTTTAGACCAACAACAAGGTCCCAAAGGCCTTGGGACTCAAGCACTTGTTGCACGAAGGTTGACCTAGTAATGAAATTCGACCCATTAAAACAAGTCCTATCCGTGAAGGCATTCTTAGCTATTGTAACAAGAGTGGTAGTGTTAGGAGATGGATAAGATATGTAATAAGGGTAGGTTGGGGGATAGATTGCACTTGGGGCTGGATCTCGGAGTACCCACCATACATGCGAGAAGTGTGCACAATGGATCCGAATGTGGGCATGGTAACCACATGAGAAACCCATGGAGAAGGGATAGGGACATGTGGAGTAGAGGATGGGAATCCCTACATAGGAATCACCCATGGAAAGTGTGATGACACACCATAAGCAAAGGATGGAAATCCCTACATCTGAGAGATCAAAGGCGCATGACTAGGACTAGTGAGGGGAATGCCCATCAAAGCCGTCACAGTGAGAGATGTTGTCCTTGCTGGTGAAAAGGTAAAGGAAACTCTGTCAAAGGGTGCAATTCCATGTAACGAAGCCCCATGGTGCAAAGTGGTTTGAGGGTGAGTGGATGGTGCAGTGATAAATGCCTACATACCTTGTGATGATGCATCATGATGTGAAGTGGTAGAAAAGTACGTGTATAGAATGAAGAATGAGAAAGTGCTACAAAAGAAAACAAAGGGTTCCAACTCCCAATGTGAAAAATGGGATGTGGAGTGGAATCTAAGGTTTTGAAATAAAGAAGAGAGAAAATTGAGGTGGGGACTAAAAGAGAGTGGGATGAAAGGGATTTGAGAAGAGTGGCTTAGATGCTCAAATGAAACACAAGATGTAGATATACCTAATGATGTCTGCTTCGAGAGCCCCCTCTATTGAAGCTTGCATATAGAAAATCATCCGGATCTCGTATACCAAAAGGGTAAGTAGGAGAGGGTTTTGATTCATACAACTCAAAGGGGTTATACGAGCCTGACATTGAGCCTGGTTGAGAAGAAGATGGGTCGCCAGTTGTCCCAAATGTTGTGTGCCTTCCATGATCGAAGAGACAACTAGCCTCACCAACCAATCTAAATGGAGTAGCAAAGCTAGTAGGAGAGATGTAAGTTTGACTATACATGATGTGTAAGTACTCTTAAAACTCCTCCTCTAACATAAGACTAAATCTGGAACAAGAAAAAACAAAGAAGGTGAAGGTGAAGGTGGAGTGTCGTCTTCTTTCCGGAGTCCATAATGCCTCCTTAGGATCTCCAATGATGGAGAAGCATGATAAGACATCATGGGGTCCCAAGAAGAAGGTGACTAAAACATTGTGATTCGGTTACTTTATCCCTTATCTTACGAGATGAAGCCATTTGTTTCTACATATACATTCTATTAAAGCTTTCTAACAAAAGCATGCAGTTGGAAAATATCAATATCTATTTTAATCATTTACAATCATCAACTATTTTTACTCTTCATATTCTCTTTTCGTCACTTTCTTATAAATGTCTTATATTTTTTTGTGCTCTCTTTTCATTCAATCATTATCGCATTAAGGTTGCATTCTTAGGCACTAGATATAGTTGAACACAAGAAGTGCATGACTTAGAAATTAAAATTGGTGATTATGTTAAACGTAGAAATTTCCTAGTTGTGCCTATGCAATCTAGTGACATTATTCTAGGCACACCTTGGCGTCATCAGTATAATCCCGATATAGATTATTCCACGCATTCAATGAAGATTCATTCTCATGGAAAACAAATCACATTGCATGGTATGTCCACTTTTGATAATTTTCCATTGCTTAGTCATACACAGGCTAAACGTACATTAAGAAAAGGTAGCAAATCCTATTTAATCTAGGTGAATGAAATTAAAGTGAAGTACAATAAGATGCATCCTAGGCACACACAATTTCTTTCACAATTTAAAAACTGTTTTGCTGCTGACTTATCACCTGGTTTACCACCCACACGACCTGAAGATCATAAAATAGACTTAATTCCAAGTTCTCAACCACCATGTAAAGCACCTTATCGACATAATCAAATTGAACAAAAAGAAATTCAAACTCAAGTTGAAGATTTGTTAACCCGGGGACTCATTAGACCTAGTAGTTCTCCATTTGGTGCACCTGTTCTATTAGTTAAAAAGAAAAACAACACTTGAACCTTCCATAATCAATAAGGAAAGACACAATCTATCTTTCAAAACTTTAGGGTTTTCTTATTTTCATTTATTAGGATTTGAGCTTTTACCATTGATAGGCAAGTGTCAATTTTGTAGCTTCAACAAATCACAAGCTAAAGAAAGAGTATAAAGTGTAATCTAAACCAACATCAATAATGGTACAAAAGAGTACTTAAAAGAATCCAAAGAAAGCCAAAAGGCTTAAATCATATTTTGTTATCCTTCAAGTGTATAAGCAACTCTTTTCTAAGCTAGATTTCTAGCCTCATCACTACCATTTAACAAAGATTTCAAGATAAATAATGATTATGTGTGGTTTTATCTTTGCCAAGTTATAATGATAGACATTGATGGTTCTCTAACAAGAACTCTCAAGATTCATGACAAGTTCCTAACTATCTCTATTAAAGAATTTTGTGGGCTTCCATACTAGCTTAAACTGTACGATCATGACAGAAACACAACCATACAAACATAGACGTGCAAAACTCAAACCCTAAAAGTAAAACTCAAACAAAAAACAAACATGAGCAAAAGAGTAGAGAAATAACACAACTCTGAAGTGAATGAAAACTGTAAATGATAAAGAGTGTACAACAAGTTGGTCAGCAAAACATAGGAGTCAGAAGGGCTGAAATCCGATAAGCACAGCAATGTACCACCACAAAAGGCTGAAAATTGATCACCCGAAGCAAAGAATTATTAGGTAACAACAGGAGAGGTGTCTGCTAGTGTAGGCGGGCCGCAACCTGCTGGTGGACAGATGATGCAACAAGTGGAGACCAAACAGCAAGGCGATGGCAGAAAACAAGCTGCCTAGGGCTGCATGGTGATGGGCTGCAGATAATGATGGCTGGACAGCAGACAATAAGTGGCTAATGGCTAAAATCTGCACGGAAGAGTGAGAAACCTACACAAAAGGATGAAGACTAAATGGGGGCAGCCTATCTATTTATAGATGTGGATGGACCCTCCCAAATTAGGGTTTCACACAAACCCTCTCGAAATGCACACAATTTTTGCATTTTTCATTAAATAAGCATGTCTTGGGAGTTGTTTAAGAGGCTAATCAACATGTAATGCATCTGTTAACTCAACAGGGTGGTGTAGGTGTAAACACCTAAGCATACACTCTTACACACCATAATGTGTGTTCACCCACGGAGGTGATAAATAACTAAAACTTTACCATGGAATGATGCTAGTTATAAGATCCCATCTATGGCAGTGCCCTTGAGCCTACAATTCCTCTAAAAATTTAGCATTGCAATCCTGCTGAATTAGTTGACCCAAAAGAGATAAGCATAACTCCCCTACTTATCCTTAGACAATAGTCAAAGCCTCTATTTGGGACCCATATGACCATCCTTAATGCCATAACTGTAACCCGACCTGCCTAAACATATAATGGCAGTGTTAGAGGCATTAAAGAGCAGCCCACATAACTTTACACCTTAGGAGATGAGAAAAAACATTTTTTAAACCTTAATGGATAAGGGAGAAATTGAAAATAAAAATAAATCATAGAAAACTCTAACTAAAGCTTAATCAAGCTCTAAATAGAGCTTTAAAAACATGATTTTGGGTGCAAAAGGGCCACTCCCTGTTTTTGTAGGCTTTACAACTTCCAAAGCTCTGCAATTTTCTCTCCCCTCTCCCACTTTCAATATTCTTCACAGCCAATGAACTGATTGCAAAGCAGGCCTACAGAAGTCCATGACCAAAAGAGAGATCCTAGAGGAATAGAGGCTGATCTAAGGTAGAAAAAAATGATAGAGATTTCTGATTACAGCAGTAGACAGCAATTAATTTCACTCGAGGCTAATCTCAGCCCTCCACAACTCCACCGATTGATTGTAATCAGCCCACAATCACATAATTGGCTCTAAACTAGTGTAGAGAGCTAAAGAAAGGGTGCTGCTGGCTGTATATGAGCATAGTGTCATTGCCTCTCTGGGCTGTCACTGTAGTCTAAGGAGCTACCACTATCTAGGGATGTGGAATCTATGGCTCCTGCGTGACAAAAGTAGCATCTGTAGAGGCTGCAAGAGGCTGAGGTAGTGCCACACAGGCTGCCACTGGTCCAAGGTCTCTGACCACTCTTCATTGTCCCTCTACCTGCCTCTATGGATCTAGGCCTCTCTGCTCATATCCCTACCTCATGTCTCTCTGCTCTTGCTGTCCCTCACAATGTCTCCTCCTCTGTCTAACATTATGTCATCATTCTGCCTCACTCCTCCAAGGCCTAGGTCTGCCACTTCCCTCATCGTTGAAGGAGACCCACCACTATTGTGACCTAGGGCATTCTACAAGATATCCAATCATCCCTCTGTCTACTCTCACTGCTCTCCATCCTCCCTCTGCCTATCTCTATAGCTCTAGGCCTCCTTGCTCCTATCCCTATCTCATGTGTATGCACTCTTGCTGTCCCTCACATTGTCTCCCCTATCTGGCATTACATTGTCTAGCGTTCTGCCTCACTCCTCCGAGGCCTAGGTCTACCACTTCCCTCATCTTTGAAGGAGACTTACCAATATCATGACCTAGGGCATTCCAGTACAAGATGTCCAATCATCCTACAAGTGCAAAACTTGCCAAGGAGTCTTGTATGACAATTGGCTGGACGAGAAAGAATCATGGATAGAGGGTATTCAGAGAATTAGGGGTAAACTATGGACACAATGACTCTAACCAATGGGCATCAGTGTGGACCCCCCAAGACTGCATCAACAAAGGTCCTATCTCTTTGTATAATGTGGCCAAAGACACTGTCAATCTCGAGTAGGTGTGAAGATAAGTACTCATCAAGGCCAAGAAAGGAGATGGTAATGGTGGTGCAGTGCCATCCCCAAAAGAGTAGTCTCAACCCTTAATCCACCTGTCAAAATATGACAGTGATGATCTGGACTGGTGGCTAGCATTGCCCCCATCTGCTCAAATGAGCTAAACTCAAGCCTAAAGCATCCCTTTCCCAAGGGCAGCGCTCGTATGACCCTAGCTCAAGTGTTGATGAGAGCCACCTGTTTGGAGTCCTTGTGCAAATGGGAGGGTGATCTCCAACCAGTCTACAAGCCAAAGAAGACGCCTCAACAGCCATTGTTCTCTCCTTCACTACAGACTTTGTGTTCAAAGTACATCGAATTAGCAGCAAAGCATCGGTCGTAGAAGTGCAGGGCTACATTGGAGCTCCATAATGGTGGAGGATTGGTTGCAGTCTCGTGTGACTAACTGACTCCCTATGTTTAAGGTGCTGGTGCTGGTGCTATTTAAAGGATCAGTGCCAAGCTCCACTATGGTGATTCCGGCACGTGGGGGGTTTGTGCCCCAACCTAGGGGGAATGGACACAACTTGGGCAAGGAACCAAACAAAAGATACTAGTGTAGTTGACGAAGCCAAAGATGCACCCATGTGTGAAACGTTGAAACAAAGGATAGTGCCTAGCACAAGAGGTAATAGGTGTGTTATTGAGGGGCAGGGGGGTGGGGGCCAGCACATAGATATTATGAAAGCAATAGAACTTGGCAAAAGACAAGGATTGTCACCTCACAACTTACAAGAGAATTACTTGAAGAAGAAGAAGAACTTACTTGTTTATTACAAAAGGATGAAGTGCAACAATATATTTCTCAATACAAGATTGATACAAGACAAGACCTTGATACAAGACTGGATCAAAGAAAACACGAGATGAGACAAGAACTAGAGACACTTGCCTTAAACTGGAACTAGAGAGGACTTACATCATAGGAGTTTCACAACTGATATTATCAAGATTGAAGGGATTGTAGCCCAAGACCCCTATTTATACTGGAACTGAGGAGATTCAAAAGAAGCTTCTAGATACTGACATAAGCAATCACATAAGCAATGCTAATGTAAGCATTGATGCAAGCACTCTTCTAGAATCTTCCAAACAATCTTCTGAAATCTTATTGGATCTTCTAGAACTTTCTCAAATCTCCATAAATTTCTAGAAGATACTAAGTTTCTTTGTGTCCATGACATTTACCCCACCCCCCCCCCCCCCCCACCCCCTTCCTTTAGCAACGAGTTCAATGAGGAGCTCTGGGATTCCTTGGTAAGACTCTTGGCTTCAATGAATGTCGTTGATGGAACTCCTTTACTTTAGTAGGTGCTGCGCGAAGATGGGAGACTGGTTCCCATGTTCACTCACTAGCATCATAGCCCATTCAATGAGCAAGGTATTCAAGCATTTTGCGAGAGATTCTGAAATGGAGGATAGTATCAACTTTGTACTAATGGTGACCTTCGATTTCAATAGGTGGTGATGGTTCTAAGTTTCTCTCCCCAAATAAGGATGTATGGCAAGGCTCCAAGACTAAGACATGGAATATTAAGTAAATTATCATGGATTGTGTTAACTGGAAATGATAAGTGACTAGATTCACTTGACCGATGATCTTGAACAGCCCAAGTCTTTGATGATATAGCTTCTAGAAAGAGCATAAAGAACATAAATCTTGCCTTGTAAGCCAAACTTGATCTCAAGATGACGTATCCCTTGTCAATTGGCATTGTCTTTATATATTTCCCAGGCTTGTTGAATACGTGACTTAAACTCCTTATGGATCTTTAACACGTGTTCAGCTAGATTCACAGCTGCTGAATTCTTTACTGCTTGTTGAATACGTGACTTAAACTCCTTATGGATCTTTAACAAGTGTTCAGCTAGATTCACACCTGCTGAATTCTTTACTGGTTGACTTATATAAATGTCCATTCTAGAGTATCTTCCATAGCTGGCAAAGAATGGAGTTTACCGAGTAGAGGCATAACTAGCATTATTGTGGGCGAATTCAACCAAGGAAACAAATCCACAAGTTATCTTAATGGCAATTGATTGTGCATCAAAGATATTGTTCCAAGACTTGATTTACTCTCTCTATTTGTCCAATACTTTGAAGGTCTGATTCTCAATCTAAAACAATATCATCTGGTAACCCATGATAGCTGTAGATATGGAAAGTCACGCACTACATTCGCAACTAGCTGTCTTCTGGGTGGGGATAAAGTGTGCCATCTTAGCAAATCTATCAACCACCACAAGAATGAAATCAAACACCTTGGAGAAAGGTAGATCTGTGATAAAGTTTGTTAATACCAATGACCAAGGGTAATTAGTAATAGGAAAGGAGTTGGATAACCCGTGAGGTGGATAGCGAGGGACTTTGGCTCTATTACACACAGTACACATTCTTTGACTGATTTCCACATTAAAAATTTTAAACCACCAACAGTCTCAAGAGAGTAGGTCTATTGTTTTATTGATCCCAAAATCTCCTACAATTGGAATGTCATGCCTTGTTTGAAGTTTGAAGTATTGTAATTGAAGCAATCCGTGTAACATATACAATAGCCCTTGATAATAGAGCAAGCCTTCAACTTCCTAGAAGCCTTCAATACTTATACATCCTTCTTCAATGTTTTGCTTAATATTCTAGGTAAAGCGATCCTTGGAAAGTTCTTTTTTGACTTGAATAAGTAAGGTCGGATCTTCTGGAGCCATACTTATTATTGTGCAAAGTTGAAATTGTTGTGGTTTCAAGGGAACAAAATCCTGTAGATCATAAACCGCATCTCCTTTTTTAGATGCAAGATAGAAGCATTGAGATAATACATCCATTTTTCCTTGTTTGTTGCCAAGTCGATATACTATGATAAAATCAAATCTAAAAAGGAAGGTACTCCACCTTGATTACCATCAATGCAAGACTTCGGGACTTATGAATTATTCTAGGTTTTTATGGTCTATAAAGATTGTGATTTCGTGGGATGTCTCCTCTAGAAGATGCCTTTATATTTCAAAAGAGACAATAATAGTCAAAACTTCCTTATCATGAATTTCATAATTTATTTTAGCTATTGAGAATTTTCTAGAATGAAAAGTCATTGGATATACTCGACCATCATCACCAGCTTAGGAAAGGATAGCACGATGAGCAAAATCTCATACATTAGTCTCCAGTAAAAAAGGCTTGGATGGATCTACATGTATCAATATGGGAGCTGTAGTAAAGGCTTGCTTAAGTGTTTAAAAAGCCTTCTCTATATCAAAGTTCCCTATAAATTTATCATTTCATATTAATCACGTGACTCGCACAATAATATTGGAACACCCTTAATGAAAATTCAGTAAAACATTGCAATTCCTAAGAAGCTACCCACATCTCGAACTAATCTTGGTGTTTCCCATTCAAGAATAGTCTTTACCTTCATCCCCTCCATTGAGATTCTATTTTGAGAGAATATATATCCAAGAGATTCCAATTCTCGTTGACGAAAGCAATACTTTTCCAAGTTAGCATACAATCCCTTTTTACATAGCTTATGAAAAACTAACCCCACATGATGATGCTCACGTTTTTTTTATTCTTGAAAAATATTAGAATGTCATCTAAATATATTACCACAAAGTCAACTACGTACTCACAGAAAATGATATTCATCATTAGATGTTGCGACACTGCCACTACATTTGTGAGACCAAATGATATGACAACATATTCAAGGTGGCCATACCTTGTGCAAAAAGTTTTCTTCCATTCACCACCTTCCCTCAATGTTCAAAAACAGACATGATCTCTTCATCTTAAGGCAGGTTCATTTTCCATGAAAACTTGCTTGATTGAATGTGAGGAGAAACTGTCTACTTCTAAAAAAAATATAAGTGAAAAGGATTTATGATTCACCATTATCACGGAAGGAGAATATCCATCTTATAATTGAAGTAGAAGAATAACATCCTTCAAACTACATATAGAAAAGGATTTTAAATAATACATATAATATCAATAGTATTAAATAAACTAAAGTAACTAACCCACCAATTCCAATTTAAATTCTAATTTTGAATTAACATTTTAAACTTTCACTAAAATCAACCTTCCTTCTTCTCCAAAGCATGGTGATAACCTGATCTAACACTAATTAGAGCAACCATAAAATTCACATAAACTGAAAAGCGCACTTTACCACCTTAATCTTGAACAATCTATAGCCTATTGGTCCCAAAACTAGCGCCCCTTGCAGTATTTCTTTAACTTTTAATGCAAACGGATGGAGTACAACTAAGATCCTCTGATCTCCTTCCCTAATCCAAGTGCCTCTTGTTGTCAAAGCTGACCCCAGCAAGCCTCCAAACCAGTTTGCTCCTTGGTTTACTCAAGGATTAGCCTTCACCCTACTCCTTGAAAGACAAATTCAACCCCAAATCTGATATTGGTTGGCTGGCCTCTTGAATCTCCCTAAAATTCCTCAATTTCAGCTACTAGAATTCAAGTCCAAGAAGGTCAATTTTGGACACGTATCCCAAGATGGTTGTCAAAACCCTAATTTTTGCTGTAAATTAGGGTTTACAGCAGAGATTGATTGAAATCTCTTCCTCTGATGGCTCAAACTATTGAAAAATGCTAAGATAACTTGAGAGATGGCTAGGGGATGAGAAAAAATGTTGTAGAGAGAGAAATTTCAGAGTTTCATCCAGAGAAATGCTGAAAAACTGTTACTGCCCTGCTTAAACAATCATAGAAGCTATCACCTACAACTTAGGACCACCAGAAAGACTGTTGCCCCCTCTTGTATGCTGTCATATATACCAAAATGACCTTGGGCTACTATCACCTACTCCTAGAGGGCTCCAAACTGCTATCACCTGGTATAAGAATATTCCTTGGTGGTTGTAAATCACATCAACAGCATCTCCTTACTCTTTAACAACCTCCTTCACTCTCACAATGGCTAGAATAGACTTCCACCAGCCCCCAACAACGTTTTCCCCACTTGCAGGGGCAAGTTTTGCCAAGTGGTAGCCTTCTAATCACATTTTCCAGCATTATGCAACTTATTAAATTAATTTTCAAAAGCTTTATTCTGAAAATTAATTTAATAGTTATTATAATGCTCAAAAAATTAATTTCATCAATCAATAATAAAATTCGATAGTCCAATTTATCTTCCAAGTATCCTTGGGCAGTTATTGACCCTTAGAATGGCATTAATTAATTAATGTCTAGCTCTAATGTCACCACTAACATTAGTGGCCAATAAATTGGTCTAGGCCCAAATCTGACACCGGTCCACCTAGTACCTATCAGGTATAACTTATTACAACTTTTGCCTTTGGCACCAACTAATATCTCAAGGTCTTGGGTCCCACGAAATAATTAACTTACAACTCACACGTGCAAGTCACACTTGCACATTTGATTAACTTTTAATCAAATGCTAAGCAAAGCAATAAAATTTCACGTCCTCGTAACAGACCACCCCCTTGAAATCCTAGCAATTGTACTTGATTGCATTGCAATGTACCAAAGCATATATTGCCACTACTTGAAACACATGCTAGCATCGTAGTCAAACATATGCACCTATTGCTTAACCATGCTCATGCTATCTACATGTGAGATTCCAATCACTTAAACCAGTTACAATCTACACACATGAATCATAACCACTATCAGAATCACAAGGAATAGATCCACATGTCACAACCCAACAGACCAACAAGGCATTGAAATACATAAACTCAGCATGATCAATGCTTCATAGCAATGATATACCACATGATAGCATACATCAACTGCGAACCACATGTAACTTATACAATTGTAATTATTTTGCATCACCTACAAATGTACATTGCATACCATCCATATATCCCATACATGCCTTACAAATGTACATCGTATCCAAATGTACATTCCATGTATTCCATACATGTCAATAACCTTGCAAATGTATAATTTCAGAGTCTAGGTGCAAACCATACACATCTGCATACCAACTTACAATGACTAGGACATTGAATAATGATCTCAATGACAAAAATGCTATAAGGCTAGAGTACCTTGGATGCAAGTCAAGTATATCCGAGATCCACTACATAACCAATCTGTCCATCACTAGGGGAGTGGAGATGCAACCTCCCCCTTGAGCATCACGCAATACTTTAAACCTTCTATGCTATGTTGAACTTAGAAGAACCCAATCCAAAATCGGCTCTAACTAAAACACATCAAGGTAAACTACATCACAGAGGATAATCTACCACATCACCCTACTCCATCCAATTGCATTCTTTCATAGGTAAAATAATGCTGAAGCTTCACCAAGAGGCAAAAAAAACTTTACCTCTAACTTTACTTGCCTCAAACCTCCACTGGGTTGTAAGCCTTTCTTTTCCTTAAGCATTGTGATTCTTTTTACTATTACATTGCTACAATTCCAACTTAACTAATATGCAACATTACATCCAGTTGACCAGCCCCTTATATGCACCTAACATGTGAGGAGTACCAGATGCATTAGAAAGCATTCTTGTTTGCATAGTTTGGGCTATTGCAATGTGACTGTGCATGAAATTTTGCATACTACCATCCATACAAAGATACATTTTCCTATACATTGCATGCATTACTAGTTGCACTTTTTCTCATTAACAAAAGTATACCAAGCAATTTCATGGCCTGCATTAATACCATGAGTTTGAACATAGAGGTATGCATATATGCACCACCAAACTTGCCAATTTGTGCCTGCCAACATTGTTATACATGGGGTTATGCATATTATCAACCATACCCGGATACATTGGACCTTGCCCACCACGCATTGGTTCCTGAATACAATAAGGAGTTATGCCATACGTCCCCGTATGTGGTCCTTGATCCACCATAGCATGGCATCACCTTCATCCATCTTCACATTCTCAAGCTCCTTTTTCAAGAAAAAAATGTATGTCTCATTTTTTCCAACAAACGTCTGCCGAAGTATGAGCCATGCTACTCGTGAAGAAATAGCAAACCATATAAGCAAGATTATGGAACACTAAACTGCCAATGCAATCAATGACAATGCTTGGGCATCTTCAATATCCCAAGCCTTTTGTACAATTGTTCTTTGGGCAAGTGGCTGAGCTGGCCTTTTACCATGTCCTCCTTGGGGAGGAGTTGCAGGAGCCACAACTCCAAGACGGACTTCTTCACCACTAACATATTCTCAAAGATTTTTAGCAATAAGCACATTCTTCATCATGAAGGACCATAAAGAATAGTTTTTGCCATCCAATCTATCCTCTTTGGGTACATACGTGAATACATCACTCTGTCCTTGATTGGCCATGATAAATACCATTGTTTCAAAAAAAAAAAGGGTAAAAACCAAAGCTGGAGCAACCTGGAAATCTACAAATTTCCAGAAATTACAGAATATACCAAAGCTGAAACAACCTGGAAATCTGCAAATTTCCACAAATTTCAGCAAATAGCACACTGTCCAATGCACAAAGTTCAAACAATGCTCAGCAGCACAAAAAATGCAAATGCCCCAAAATTTAGCTGTCCAAAATGCACAATTTCAGTCAATTTCAGACTGAATCTTCAGTACATGTGCCAATGTCTGCTGAACATCCAAAAGCTCCAAGAAATTTCTGCAATGTGTGCCGAAAAGCACTTCCTAGAGCAGAAATGCACTCCTCTGGCAAAGGCACCTTGTTATAGCTCGAATTTTGCAAATAAAAATAATTAAATGTACCTATCACCTTCCAAAATGTGAGCCAAGGTCAAGCCAAGAAGATGCCTAGACTGGTGGCGGCGGCTGTCGGAGCTGAATGAGCTGGCGGAGGTGGTGAGCAGGCCGGACCCGATGGAGGTGTCAAGCAGGGCAGATCTGGCAGAGGTGGTGGTGGGACTGGTTGCTGGTGACACAACTGTCAAGTGGCAAAGCACGGGACAGCACAGGGCACTAGCGCTGCTACAGGCAAGCTGCTGGTGGTGCAGGTGGCGCTGGAGCTACTAGTGGCACAGGTGACGCTGGAAGACTAGGGAGAGGCGCTAATGACGGTGGCACTAGTGCCGTTAACTGCTGGCGTGAATGTGGGGCAGGTGGCACAGGCAAGCGAGCCTGCAGGGTGGCGGACCTGTGGCAGGTGGTTGGACGAGGTGGGGGTGCTGCAAACAAGGGCAGCTGGGCTACATTTGGACGAGGTGCAAGAGCTGACGAGCTTGGGGTGGCGAGCCTGTAGAGGCTGAGCGGTGGGAGCTCAGGGCTGACTGAGAGCTCAGCTATCCTTCACTCTAATACCAAATGTAAGAGTGGAAATGGCAACTCTCAACTAGAAGCACACAATAGACAATAGAAAGAGTGAGAGTGAAGACATACGCACAACACACAATGCTATTCCCAAGTGTGCAAGTGAAAGTACAAAGTACAACCTTTAGACCTTAGGGTTGAGTATGTACCTTAGGATGCATTCACACCTGAAAGGTGTAAAGTACGGTAAGTGACCGAACTGTATAACAAAAACACACAAAATAGAGAATAATTTAACTTGGGGGAAAAACCTCTCGTACAGAGAGTAAAAAGTGGCCCAATGTCCTGCGGATCACTAACACTCCTTTGTGAGCGGAGGCATGAGTGAAACCCAACACCATTCTTCGAGTTAAGCATACTTTTTTATGTGAGATGGTTAAGTAGATATAGAGCTATTAGTAGAGTACACAAGTCTTTAGATGCCATACTTGAGATCACAAAAAAACAGAGTCATTGTATATTTGTGACGAATTAGCTGATTTTGAGTGCTTTTATTGATTACATTTCTTAGCTAGCATTTTAAGAGGTTTAACAACACTAAGCGAAATGTTTCAAAAAAACTTTGTAGATGTCACAACCATAGATAGTCTTGTGAAGAATGAAATTATATCCATAATACAATATTACATTGATTGTCCTCCTCTTAATGTGAATGCACTAGTTGTTGGAGTATATGGACATGATATCCTTCCAGACTATGGGCTTGAAAAATGATATTTATATACATCAAGAGATGCTTTTCATAGGAAGAAAATGATTTAAAACGTAAAATTAATGGGAAAGACTTTAACATGGACTTAGAATTTCAAGTTGCTTTTGCTAGGTCTATGGTAGGTAACTTGAATTCTTGATTTCAAGATAATTTTGTACCTAATTGTTTAAAAATACTTGTGCCTGCATAGCATCCAATACGTGAGAAGGCCTTTAAAAACTATGGAATCCAAGATATACATCAATTAACTTCATTTTATGGTTCCCTAAAAAGCTAAATATAGAGAAATTCCTTACAATGATAAAAGTTTATGAGCTCAAGAAAGCAATTTAGAATTTTTCAGCATCAAGCTTCTAGAGATCGGGTACAGTTCACATTGCCAGAGGTAACTTCAGCACTTGCTTGCAATAGTATGTGGAGGGATGCTTATCCTAATGTTCTTACTCTTTGTCAAGTTGCTCTTGTCCAATATTCGAGCATTGCTATCTGTGAGAGAGGTTTTAGTGCTCGAAATGTGATAAAGAGTAAGTTACGTAATCGTTTGGAGATTAAGAGTTTACATACATTAATGAAAAGCCTTCTAAGTTCACTGATATGGAGTTGATTAAGAGTATAAGAAAGGTCACTTTGTCGACCATCTTCTTTGAGCAATAACAACTTGGTCAACCATGTTGGCTACCACGTGTATCAATATGGTATAAAGACATATGATTAGATTATAGATCGCTGAGAAGTGGTTTTGGTTACTCTTAAAGGGAAATTTACAAGCCTTCCATTTTCAACACATTTGATACAAGATTGAAAAATGGCACTATCACAAATTCAGTGTTGTGGTAAGTCACCATCACAAGGAAATTCTATGTGAATGGAAAGCATACATAGGCGTGAAAACTTGTAGAAGGTTATAATCTTTTGAAATAGGGCATAACCTATATGGTTAATATTGTTGATTATGAAAGTTGAGTACATTCTTTTCCACAAGCCTGTCGAACATAGACATGGTATAAATCATAGGTGCATTTGGAGGAAACGCAAAACTTACTAGAGTATGTTCAGCCTTTGTCTCCTCCAAATCCAATTAACAAACTTTTGGATCAGCATATCAAAAGTAACACTCTAGGATTCATAATGTACTTTGGTATTTGAATAAATCCTTTTAGTGATGGAAACTAAATCCTAGTAAGCTTTGGAAAAAGAATTTGCCTTTAAAAGCTAGTCCTTTTGAGAAGTATATATAATATAAGTGTTATAATGGGATTAAAATTAGTAAAACCTTGTCTTATCTCACCCAAATTTTTGAGATGCTCATATGCTATCGAGATTGTTTCACTTCTTGTTTGGCGCTACTCAAGGTCCACAAGAGATTGTCTTGATCAACTTTCTTAACAATTACATGCTAGATGTTTTGCACAACAATTTGAAAATTCCTTCTAGCTGTTTGGTAGATTTTTAACCTTGAATCCAACATATTCTATTTTTTTCAATCGGGCCACATTTTGGGTGTTTTGGACTATCTAGACTTAAAAGGAACCATGCATTCTAGAGTATTCAATTATTTCATATCTATATCTAGTTTCATCACTAGGTATGGTAATCTTTGTATGATTATTGTTAAGCATGATTTAGATTTCTCTCATATGGGTTTGTTTTCACCTTGCATAATATGTTTGCTACATTGAGAATTGTATCTATTCATCATTTATTCATTCAACTTTTGTGTTCATTGTCTCTGAGTTACGTTTGTTGAGATACTAAAGTCAATAAGTTCATTGCATTCCATTATTTATTATTTTGGTTTTCATTTACAACCCCAAAAAGGATTTATTTGTATCATTTATTAGTGTATGCACACCACCCAAGAGTCAAGGTGCCACACTAGACAGTTCAATGATACATGTGCCTATAAATAGGACATGAATATATGGAGATACGCTAGGGATTTGCAAAAGAAAACACTAAGTGTACAACCACAATTGAAATACACAGAACTCAAACACTAAAGACAAATCCCTGATATAGTAACCGCCGTACCATTGCCTTTTAATTTCCTTGGAAAAGACTTTGTCTTTAATTGTATATTTATCACATAATAAATAGTGGTTTATAAAAAAAACTCTATGCACATGTGCATATATGCATGTATGTATATATATGTATATGTGTGTGGAATCATATGCTTTAATATAAGCCATTAGTCTAACCTAGAAATAAAGAAACTATAGGCACCCCATCTTACTCTACCTACAAATCTAAACAACTCCATTGACCATTTAAACTAAGGCTAAAATGGTATGCAAAGAATGGATATATCAATACAATAAAATATACCTAATGTGCAAAATAGTGTGTATCACTATCTTGTGATAACAAAATCTTCGATAAGAGGACTAAAATTTCCACACAAATATAAAGTATACCTCATCTATCAATAGCTCTAGTCCCTTCCAACTCATTAAAACATTGTGTCTTCTCTACCGAAGAAGCTCACTTCTAAGATCCTTTTACAAAGAAGGTAAGAATTTGTGTACCAATGAAAAGAGAAGCAAATGAAAATAAGAGAAAAAGAAATCCATGAGAAACCTATATGTATTAAATATACATTTCATCTACTAGCTTGAATGACATAATGTACTCAACAAAAACTATACTCACTACTCATCACAACATCTGATTGCATTCTTTTTCCATCACACACTTAATCTTCTACTAATTCAAAGGGATAAAAGGAAGGGCTATTAGTTATTTAGTAACCAAAATATAAAGAAACTCTTTTACTCTATGCAATTCATTTGAAATTTACATTCATCTAGAATATTACTTTTGAATAGATAAGATAAGATCTATTAATGTCTTTAAAAGGCTAGAATGGCCTATGAGACCATAACTAATACAGCTGGTATCATCATCTCCCATTAGAGAAGAAGAGAAAATTTATGTGTAGGTCTACATGGTAGATTGGAATGAGAAGTATGGAAAACTGAAAAAGCTGGAAAAAGTAAGTTTAAAAAGATTAAAAAGAGTGTAGAGTATCTTCCCCTCAGTCTATGGAATCCACCAAGACTCTACAAGCTACCTCCGACTAAGTCAGTGTGCTGATTTGCATCTGTAACGAGCAATCGTGATGCAAATGTGACGCATATGGGCATACCTATGTTGCTGAGTAGGTACTCTAGGGCATCATGCTCTGCGTAACATTGTAGCTCTATCAACTATGATGCCGCCTGATGATGTCCCTCAATGACGCCCCTCAGAAGGAGATGTAGTGTCTAGGGTAGTAGCAGGGTAGTTGTGGGTTCACCTACACCGAAAAAGTCTGTAATTGCTCTTTGGAGGGGTGGATGAGACTAGGGTCGCCTCCTATCCCATAACAATACTGCTCTACGCCGCTGGATAAAGAATAAAGCAAAAGTCTTACAATCACTCGTATTCACGTTCTCAAAGAAAATAATTGTCATAGACAGATGTCACATCTCAGATATGTCCTTGTTGTATATGCTAGGAAATACTCTAAATGAATCTCTCTTATTCTTCGATTTCTTGACAAGATTATGTGGCAAAGTCCTAGTAGAGAGGGTTATCTTCCTTGCATTCTCGCATTTCCTTTCTCATCTATGTTTTCCTTCACTCCTACAACCACCTTTAGTTTGTCCAACTATATGTTATGACACTAACAAGGTGAGCAACCACACTGACTTGCAGAAAGTAAAACAATAAAGACAAAAAGAGAGGCGCGAACTTCATTGTCTACTTTCAAAGAGCACGTAAAAGTACAATCACTACAATACCTTTTATTTTTAAATTTATTCGTTACTTCTCCTAATTCCTTATGAGCATACTTAAAAGGTGCATAGATAAAGACAAGCATTCACCTATCTACCTTCTCTAGCACTCTCTTGTTGTCTTTAATCTTCTTATCTTTTTTAAGCCATCATGGAGCCTCACCTTGTTACTATTAGGACATATTGATGAATAGAATAAGGCTATTGTACAAGCTTTTTTTTTCAAATCTAAAAGAAGAAAAAGGGAGAGACACAAGAAAAAACCACTCCCTATGCTAGGGCTTTGCTACATCAACTTTCCAAGAAATCAAAGAGGGAAACGGACCCATTCAAAGTAACCCCTAGTGCATACAATAGGGACATAGTTGAGATATGATATCCGTTCATGATAGTAATTTTCTCCGAAAGGGTAGATATAATTGGTTATAAGAGTTCTACTTTGTTTTCTATCCATAAGTAATACCTTAGATAAGTCAATTTAGAATGAAGCACAAAGTGACATAAATGTTTTTTTCCTTTGTGCTTTGTTTAGTAAACAACCGACAACTCACCCATTTGCTCCTTCAACCAGTAGATGATAAAGTTTCTAATGAAGAAAGAACACAATCAGAACTCTCATGAGAGTAGTTGGTGCAATTTCTACCAAGTATATTATGTCATCAAGGTTAGTAGACTAAAGTAATATTTTGTATACTAGGTCTCTCATTGAATATTTTCATTTATTCTGTTCTTCTTTTTTTATAGGTGTATAAAATCTAGAATAATAGAATTGAGTCTCATGACATGTATACCTAGGTCCCTTGCAAAAAGGATTCAAGAAGTTGGCCATCCCCAAGAGCAAGCTAGTACTCTCTAGACTCAAAAGGCAAGCTTCTCCAATGCGTCTGCACCCAATTGATAAAGAAAACATAAGAAGCTGATCTTATGTCTGTGTCACCCAAAGAAGGAATGACCGAACCATATCAGTCGCCTTGAACATGAGGATAGTCTCAACTTAACCATAGAGAGTGGTCACAACTCACATGGTCAATGGAGTCTCATACAAAAGTTGCAACTTCTCCCACACTTCTGAAGATGTCCCGCAGGAGATAATGCTGAAAGAACTTCTTTTGAGATGCAACAAGAAGAGCAAAGTATGCACAAGCATCATCTATCTTCCAAGTAAGAACATCAAGGATGTAAGATGGCTCCTAAAAAGATGTACCACACACACTTTTGCACAAACCAAGCTTTCATTACAGCACTCTAAGTGAGATAGTCAAGTCCTTATGCTCATCATTTGTAGCACAACATGGAGGTGCCATTCGAGAGAAGACACAATGAAGATGAAATCAAGAAAGGGGTGAGAGAGAGAGTATATTAACGTCTCTAAAATGCCAATGTGGCCTATGAGACCAAAGCAATACATACAATGATGGTGTGTTTCTCATCTGGAACGAGAAAAGATAAAAAACATGCCTATAAGACTGAAAAATGAAATAGTGTACTATAAAAGGAAAACATGTCAATGATCTAAAAGTGAAAGTAGAAAAATGAACACTCTCCATCAATGATATGTTTGTCCTCTAAAGGAGGTGTATCTCTACATAGCTGAGGCGTCTCGGCATCTGTCTCCTATGGCGCTCAATGATGGCTTTAATTTGTCTGTGGTGTGGATGTCTAGACCTTCGTCCGGGTGGACGTGGGCGCCTAGATCGGCTAAGTGCCACTGCTCTATCCAAAGGGACACCTACAAAAGATGAGGTCCAATGATGATGTACTCCTATAGGCTGTGTGGCAATAATAGTGGGTATCTGCCATACTCTGTCGTGTATCAATGAAAAAGTCAGTGACTGCTCTCTGTCTATGTGAGCCGAGCTGTGGGGGCCTCCTACTCCGTAGAATTGTTGCTCTGTGCCTCTAGAGCTCCAAGAGGAAGAATCCCAAGCATCTCTGAACCTCAAACTGCATGATCCGTCTCAGGGGTCCAAAACCCTCTCGAAACAGACAGTGGTATCTACCTCGTATATCATAATATACAGTGCATCGGCAGATGTAGTGTTCCTCTGTCTCTGGCTCTCTATTGCATAGTGGGCATATGCGTTCCTCTGTCTGTATACCCTCCCATCTGCCTGTCTCAATCTTCAGGTGGTGAGATGAGGTGCGGATCTGACCAATAATTGTGCGTAGTCCATGAGGCAGCTGTGCGTTCATGTAATTGGGTCGGGTGATGAAACCATCCTCAGATACCTGAAGGAAGTGGGTCTGGTAGTGTGCCATCCTCGTGCCATGAGGGAAGGGGGTTCGGATCCAGGTCTTCTCCGTATCTAACTTCAGTATGTCGGCTCTGATCACATGGTTTAGCTCTAATCGGCTTAGGTCAAGTATAGGGCAATCCAAGCTATAGTCAAAGGGGGGTAGTCTGTCAATCTGTAGCCCATGTAGACTCATCCATGTACTCATCTGAGCATACCAACAATGTATGTCACCATCTGCTACTAGTTGTCTAGAAGAGGCCAGGGCTAGCCGTGGGTATCTATCTTGGGGGAGCTCCCATAGACTATGTATGAAAGTCACTGCCTGGACCAAGGCCTCAGCCACCATGGGTGATGCTCCCAACTCAGCTCTGATAATCTCATGTGGGGTCGAGCTCTTCGCTCGTATCATACGTGAGATCATCATGACCAGTGGTCTTTCCATATGCTCCCACCCATCATAGTATTCCTTCTTTGGTCCATCCTGGTCTCCCAAAGGCTGTCTCCTCGTGTGAAAGAGACTCGGACCCCAAATAGCTGCCCCATATAGGAGTGTGGGTGTAACCAGGGTGTCAAAAAGCCACAATTTGGTGCACGGCTCATGAAATTGTATGTGAGCACATTGCCTCTCCAATGCACCTAAGGCTGCATATGCTTTTGCCAAACGAGCCTCTGATGTCTCTCTCCAAGAGAACTGTGGTCCCTTCAATGTGACCCCCAAATAGACATACTGCCTAACCATCTCCACTCGCTCTCCATCAAAAGTAAACAGGTGCTCAGCTCTTGTCACCCAAGCAGCTGAGGTGTTAAATACCATAACTTTAGTTTTCCCAAGGTTCACCTTAAGATCTCTATCTCTGCAAAAAGCTGATAATGCATCCAAGTGTCTATTTAGTTCCTCAGGTGAGTCAGATATAAGTACAATATCGTCGACATAAAGCAGTAATGGTATCAGCACTCCAGCTAGGCTGCTCCGGCTCCACCAATTCTATCCACATATTCTGAAATTTCATCTATGTACAACCCAAATAGTGTAGGTGAAAGTGGACAGCCTTGTTTCACCCCAATGGTGCTATTGACTGTATCTAAGATGCCCTCAGGTGTTCGTACTCTGCCCGTCACTATCTCATACAAGGCATAGATACTCCACTGTATCTCTACAGGTACATCAATGTTTTACATTCTTCTCATGAGTCTAGCACGTGGCACTGTGTCAAAGGCCTTGCGAAAGTCCACAAAACAGCAGTAGATCTTTTTCTTGAATGCCTTGCCTTCTTCGATGATTGCCCTCAATGTAAAGATATTGTCTAGAGTTGTATATCCCCTCCTAAAGCCAGCCTGGCCTTTTGATCTCAAGCCATGCATCTCGGCCCATTCACTCAATGCTTGTTCCACGATAGAGCCATATATTTTGGCCAGCGATCATGATAGTTCGATAGTTACTAGGTAGCGCGGGGTCTCCACTCTTAAAGAGCGGCACAATAATATGGTCTAACCAACAGGTTAAAAATCCCTCACAAACTGCCCTATTAAAGATGTGAGCCAGCGTTGGTGCCAAGATATCACAAGCATGCGTGAAGCGTTCAGCTACTAAACCATCATGATCTTGAGCTTTTCCATTTTTCAGTTTCCATATGGCATTCCTCACTTTTTTTTCTGTGAAAAATCTGCAATTTGCTGGTCTTGAGGTTGAGGGGAGTGGCATAGGCTCTTGGCCAGGAACATCATAGAGTGTGCAAGCATATCCATGCCAATCATCCGGTCAAGTTATCTGTAGGGGTGGCTGGTTCTCATGCATCTTTTTCCATGCTCTCTTGCTGTCCTGTCCCAAGAACATGGAATACATTTCTATTTCTAGTCTGCTCAGGTATTCCCACTTCTTTTTGCGTACCAATCGTCTGAAGAGTGTTCGAGCATGCTTATGTGTACATATGCTAAGTGCCACCTCTCGCTGAAAACATGCTCGTGTCTCTCTGCACTCATCATCATACCAACCATTCTGTGGGGCATTACCTCGTGGAGGTTTATCTGACGGTGTAGTGTGTGGGAAAGCGTAGGCTGCTGAAGTTGTGTATTATCTCGGCCAACTGTCCTGTAAACTCATCCAGAGAGGCCTGTGTGTCTAGCTCCCTCAATGCATCTCGCACAGTAGTGTTGTAATTGTGTGAGGTCGCTTCCACAAAATCATAGCATGGTAATTTTGGTATGTGTGGCTGTGCTTCGTGTATATGCCATATTGCATTGTGAAAGCTAGAATAGCATGGTCTGCTGCTAATCCAATTGGTCTGTCTGAGATTTCAAAGCTTTTTATGTCAGGTAGCAAGTTGGGTGATCCAATCAAATAGTCCACTGTGCTTGACCCTTTCTTGTTATTCCAACATGTGAAACCATTAGATCTTGACCATTGTGGCAGCCCGTTAAGGATGGCCAAACCATGTGCACTTCCCAATGCCAATAGGTGTGTTCCATATTCTGTTATCTCTCTACCTTGGGCTGATCTAACTAATCCCACTTCATCTAGTACAATATCTCTGAACATCTCATCACTAGTGTCAAAGAAAGCAGATTGGTTGCTTCTTGTGCGTGCATTAAAGTCTCCTGCTAGTAGAACATCCCCAATTCTCATGAATCTCATTATGTCCTCATATAGTGGTGTATACGGGGATGCCTCTTTAGGGGCAAACTTAGAGTATGCAGGGGGAAAGTAACATATGGCAATATACATGTCTCGAGTTCTACTTGTACGTGACTTGATCCACATGTATCTTGCCTCTACATCTCTATGTACCACTTGGACTGTATCTCGGAGCTCTTCTCTAAATAGAATTGCCACACCTCCTGATTCCCTCGTCCCTCCAGGCCGCCTAAGTGAGGATGATATACACTTTCCCATCTATATCCATATACATCAGGTAGACGGTTGTCTTTACATTGATGTGTCTCAGTATACATAGCAATGTCTATCCCTTTGAAAGTATCCTCAAAATAACCTGTATCTGTCTTAAGGGAGCCATTGCAATTCCACAGTGTGAACTTCAGGGTCTCATAGGCCGCTCACCGTCATGTTGTTTTTTTCTCTGTGATGATGACTCTTCCATCTCTGTAGACAGTCCATTTACCTGCTTTCCGTGTCTCTAGAACACGTGGCATATTTTCCCTCCTGTGGGCTATCTTGGCTGGGGTGAGGTCTTCATCTAGGTAGATCTTTTCTCCTTTGAGATCAATCCTCTTGAAGAGGAAGGCTCTCTTCTTTTCCAAGTCACATCTGTAGCCCCAATTTTGGTGGCAAGAGCTGTAGCATCTTCAATTGGGAAGCTTTTCTCATCTAGTCCAACCACTCTTAAGTGGAGTGCGCATGCCCGTCTTTTTGCCTCTTCTTCCAAGGTGGCATTCATAACTTCCACATTGTTACCATGCATTCCTTTGTTCTTCCAAGGTGGCGAGAGAGAGAGAGAGAGAGAGAGAGAGAGAGAGAGAGTTGCCAAGACTCAACCCAAAAGCATGAGCTCAGTAGTGCAAGCAATATAGTTCAAAACACACAAAGAGAAACACAAGTAATGAGAGTGTAATGACAGAGGCCTAGCAATTGGTGCATGCAATCCATGCTCTAATGTGAAATCAGGCTGAAAATGCAGATTGCCACAGAGCAGATCTGTTTTTTTAAAATGGAAATGGCTTAAAAACAGGCAAAACATCAGTTGTACCTGCAAATCATCAACAGATCGGTCAAAAATGGTAGCAATCCATTCAAAATTCATGCAGATCAAAACAATTCTGGCAAAAACAGTTGCAAAATATGGTGAACACATGCTGAGGCTGCAAAACACAGCCCACAACAGCAAAATGTGCTCTGAAAACTGGCCGCCTGATGCTGGAAAACTGCCACCCAACTGTTCAACAGTCACCTAGACCTCTCAGAGAGGGACCAACAACAAAAGCAAGCTATTTGGGACAATCAACGGCAATCAGACCTGAAAACAGCAGTCACATGCAACAAGCAACACCATAACCAAGTGGAACACAAACCAGCCTTTGAATCCCAAAGGGAGTTATGATTTGTACATCTCTCTCTCTCTCTCTCTCTCTCTCTCTCTCTCTCTCTCTCTGTGTCAAAGAGGCTGTAACAGCATGACTGCTTTTTTGAAAAAAAAGAAGGAGAAATAAGAAATCATAAGCCTTTGCTATGTAGCCTTCGAAGGGAAACCTGATGAGTCAAATACACTCTCTTTTGGACTGAAAGCAAGGAGACTTGGAGCATGTGCAGAGAAGAAAAGAGAGTGTGTGACTCCTTGTAAGAGGCAAGTACAGGACGAAAGCCACTACCAACTACCACCTTGAAATCCATGGCATTTTGTAAACAAAATTCGGCATATATAGACTTTACAAAAAAGACAACTGCAAAGGAGAAACATTAGCTTTTTTTTTCACGGGGATGGGGGATGTATAGATTTATAAGTATCACAGGAAATTGAGAGCATGAATCTTACAGGTGATACTCCAGAAAGCCACTTGCAAGTGATTGCTTGATCTTGCCTCCATTCATGGTCACAGCTCCAGCAATTCATAGCATGAGCAACATTTGAGCCACCCTACACCCAGCATTTTTCTTTTTGAGCATCAGTACTCGATGTAAACAATGACTCTGAAGAAAGTTTATATCTTACTCTGTGTCTACAAAAGATATCATTTCTAAACTGGTTAGTATGCCACTGGATCCAACACTGCATACTACTCACTAACTCATAACCAATACCATGCAATTTTGAAGAAAGTTTAAACCATAAACTATGTCTACAAAAGATATAATTTCTAAACTGGCAAGTTTGCCACTGGATTCAACACTGCATACTACTCACTAGCTCAACCAATACCATGCTATTAAGAGATATGCTCCATCATACAAACAATGCATGGCCGAATTTGCTTGCTTATATACTGTAAGTGTTATATCTTCCATTAACACATGTTGGACTGAAAGGCCACTTGATGCACTTGATGATCAGGTTCCAGCCTTGAGGCTACTAACATATGAACATCCAAGGATTTTACCTTCCAACTATATGAACTCCATACCTACAGAAAGATATCTCAACATACATTTTTAATTCTCATATGCTTACCCATAAAAGTCCAAGGAGCCTCTAAGTAAAATGTGTCACATAAAGTGCTTTTAAAGTTTATACACTGTACATTCTAACAATTTGATCATCTGAACATCAAAAACCTTTTTACTGCTTTTTTGAGTTCAAAAGACTCTCAATCAAGTGGAAACTTAAACTTTATAAAGTATAATTCTTCTTTTACCCGTACTAGAAGAGATAATAAAATTTGGGTAAATGTAGGAAGGTTTACCAAGATTATCCTAAGAAATGCAACAACACTGTTAAAACCTAGAGCGTGGGTCGAGCATTCCCCTGTCCTTTTCAAAGCATGGCTGCTGCTTCGAAGGCAAACATTCAACTTCATAGAATTCTTGACAAACCTTGCAGCATCACAGGAAATTATAAAGCATGCAGACTTGCTTGAAGATCTCATTGAATATTCTGAAAGAAACAGGAAAGACAATCTGCATGTGTTTAAGCAGAAAAGCTTGCCACATGATACATCTATAAAGAAAACGCTTCTCAATATACATTAGCAAAGGACGCGTACCATTAGCATATAACAGAGGTTTCAGAGGAAAACCCTGCAGAAACAGCATCCCAATCAAGGCATTTGCCCATGTTTCAACAAACTGTACTGCATTTATAACCATGTCTATTTAGGACAGTCTGCACATGCTTTCGCAGCACCAGCTTGTTGGAGGCTACCGCCATAAATAGAACCGTGCTCAATCAACTTCTCAATTGCAAACTGCAAAGCACGTCTATGGCAATCAGCTGCCCTCTTTTACTTTTCTTGCGCTCTCTGAAGTGCATATTTTATCTTTGCATAGGCTACATCCAAGTTTTCCACATAATGATCAGCCTCAAAGATCTTATCCTTAGTTTACAGAATAGGTGGTACCTTCTTGCCACCCTGAACCACCTCAAACGGAGCTTTGCCCGAAAAACTATGCACTGTGTTGTTGTAAGGAAACTCAACCAAGGGTAAATACTACTCCTACTGTGTCTTGTGGGTCTGAAACATAGCGCCTCAAAAGATCTAACAATGTGGAATTTACTTCCTACGACTAACCATCTATCTACGAACGGCAAGAGGATGAGAATTTCAGTGTGGTACCCATATTCTCAAACAAGCCCTTCCAAAATAAACTGGACATCTGGGGGTCTCAATCACTAATGATCAACTCTAGCATACCATGATACTTAAAGATGTGCTACAAAAACAATCGTGCCATAAGATCAGCCTTTATTTTCTTCCTCAACGGAATGAAATGGGCTTGTTTGCTAAACCTGCAAATGATAGTCCATATCCCATCATTCCTTGTAGGTGTCTTAGGAAGCTCAAAAATAAAGTCCATTGGAATGCTCTGCCAAGTCCTATTTGGAATAGGCAAGGGCTACAGTAAACGCGGCATCTTTTGCCTATCATGCTTTACCTTCTGGCATAAGATGCATGTCTTAACAAACTGTTTTACATCATGCCTCAAAGCTGGCCAATAAAAGAAATGTTCCACTGCCTTGACCGTGGCATCAATACCTCTATGTCCTGCATACGGAGGAACATGACTTTCAGAGATAACTCTAGGCCTTACTTGCTTTGTGACACATAGTTGTCCATGCATCATCCAAAATCCATCTCTTAGCACAAAGTGTTCATGCCTTTGGCCATTGCAAAGCTGATCATAAACATTAGCAAAGTCCGAATCAGCAACATATTGCTCTTTCATGGCATCCAACTCAGTGTGATAAACCATGCTGACGGCTGAAATTTGTGGCTTACGTGATAGTGCATCAGCCACAACATTCTTTTTACCATTAATATGTACAATCTAAAAATGAAACATACAGTTGCTGCATAGCATAGGGATTTGTGCCATACATTCCCATATGCAGTCCTTGTCCAACCATAGCATGAAAAATCGTGCTTTCACCAAAATATCTTGGCTGCCCATCATAGCATACATGCTTGGCCGTCCAAAATCCATTGGATTGGCACTTCCGTGATGGCCTTGCATTTGCATTCCTTGCCCCGTAGGTACCAACTGTTTCATTTCATTAGCATCTTTGGGAGTTTCAAATGAAGAGTTTGGCATTATCTTCGGTGCATCTTGCTGTCCGGAAGGTGTAGAAGACGTCTTCTTCTTCTTGCCTTTGCTGTCCTTCTTTGGAGCATTCAAAAATCGGGTAAATTGAGGATCCTTTGACAATTCAGCAAAGAGATTTGCTATTGTCCTCATCCAATTTTTGAACTGGTCATCAAATTCCTCTTCACTTTGTTGGTCATCAACCTCCTTATTGTCAGAAGTGGAGCAGCGGTGGAAGCATAAACATGTGCTGAAATAAACTGCTGAAACACAAGACAAAAAGAGAAAAGAAAGAACACGATACAGATGAGAACTCAGATGTATGCACGGGAAATGGAATCCATATATCTGAACACGAGACAGTCGCATACAACAGTGAGTCCCTGGCTGCGTGGGCACTGGCACTGGCTCCTCTCTCCACAGAGTCTGCAGATGGTGAAATGAAGTGACTGACTGAGGAGGAGCCACTGAGTATAAATAGGCTGAAAAAGTGGGGAGCAATAATGCTGGTCGGACAGCATTAATGCTGGCCGACTGGTGCATAAAAATGCTCCACTGGCATAAAATGCCACACCAGAAAAATACCTAAAATACCTAATAAAAAATGCCCAGCCCAGATCAAGCTCAGACTCACACATGAGCTGACAAATACTCTGCTAACACCCTCTCTCAGATCATGAGTGATCTGATACAATAGAATAGTACAATGAAAAGGGATCAGAAACTATACAACATAGAACCACCAAGTAGAACCATGGATACCCAAGTAGTGGGTGATCAAGCCACCACCAAGGTGCCTCGGAGAGAACCTGATGTCGATCGTACCAAACACTTGAAAATAGAGAAGATCATAGCATGTCTCTGTGTCCATCACCAATGTCTCGCAGGAGTATACAAGACCATCCTGTCAAAAATGCCTCTGAACATATGTGACCATGGAGTCCCCGCATATTGGCCAGACCGCCAAAGTGTCCCCTCATGTGAGCTCCAGACGAAAGCCTCCCGCTCTCGGTCAGATAACCAGCTCATCATGAACCTGGATGTCAATCCCAGCTCCAGGATTTGATTCCACCAGACTGAAGTCGATGCGTCAGGGACGTCCCTCTCTGGAACCTGTGCACCTGTATAAAAGTATAGATGAGGTGCGGCTGCCCCATCTGAACACCCGCTCACACTCCCTCTCTGGCACAAGAGAGTCGTGAGGGATGACCTCATCACCACCACTAGAAAGCAGCCGAGGAAGGGGCCACCAAGCCCTTCCCGCGATCCAAAGAAGAGGATCCCTTCCCCGCCTTGGACTTCACCTTGGTCGGAGGATCGGAGTCGGAGTCTGATGAAGGAGAGGACTCATCGGTAGAGTCAGCATCCCGCTTCGTCTTCTGCTCCTTCTTCCTGGAAGCCGCTAACTTCTTGCAGTCATTCCGCAAATGTCCCTTCTTGCCACAGTGGTAACACTGGGCCTTCGACTTCTTCTTCCCGTCACCCCTCTCTGAAGCTACATAAGCCTCACCTCCATAATGTGCCGGAAGCCACCCCTGTAATCTCAAGGATGCCTCATGCTCAAGAAGCATCGAGGTCATATGTATAAAACTGACAGGAGTCGATGATGTCTGCGCCCGCAAAGCATTGGCCACTCCATCAAACTCCGGGGGGAGCTTGTAGAGAACCGTCCCGACAAGATGCACCTCGGGAAGAGCAGATTGCATGTGCCGAAGCTGGTCCTGTACCTGCGTAACACGAAGAAGAAAAGACTGAATAGTATCTTTCGGCTCAAACTTCATCCGCTGGAGCTGGCCATAAAGTGTGACGGCCCGCAGGGTGGAAGGTGCCTCGTACATCTGCTGCAACTTCTGCCATACTTCAGGAGATGTCCTACAGGAGGTAACCGCCGGTAAGACCGCTTTAGAAATACACTGAAGCAACGCCGAGTAAGCACGGGCATCGTCCGAGTCCCATGTGAGCACCGCTTCCTCATGGTTGTCCTCATCAAAGTCTTCAGGAAGAGGAAAAGGACGGAGAGGTCGAGCAATAGCTCCACAAACGATGTACCATAGCCGCTTCTGCACAAACCAAGCTTTCATGACAGCACTCCATGTGAGATAATCAGGTCCATGTAACTTATCATCAGTGGAAGTGCACGGAGGAGCCATATGGAGAGGATAAGAAGAGAAGTAGAGAAGAGATGGAATTTAGAGAGGAATCACAGCCAAAACACAAGCACAGACTACAGAAAATGAGAGTTCACATGCAATAGAACCCAAAATCTGATCAATAGAAGACAAAATCTGCTGCAGAAAGTCAAAAAATCAGTCAAAAACTGCCAAAAACAGAGAAAACGGCCTGAAGTAACAGTCACCCAGCCACAAGAGATGCTGAATCAGCAAAACGCAGGCTGTAAACTGGAGAAAAACAGGTAGAAAACTGTTGCCAGCAGCTGCAGATGAAAAACGCAGGCAGCAGAGGGTGCGTAGGCAGCAAAGGGTGCGGAGGCAGCAGGCGATGGCAAAACTGCAAAAAACGCAGGCTGAAAACAGCCCCAAAACAGGTCGCCTGGCTGCAACAGCAATCGTCAGATCAGCAGGGGTACTAAACAGTCCTGAAATCAGCAAGAAAACACAGCAGAAACACAAATCCTGAAAACTGATACCATGTTAGAAGTGGAGCAGCGGTGGAAGCATAAACATGTGCTGAAATAAACTGCTGAAACACAAGACAAAAAGAGAAAAGAAAGAACACGATACAGATGAGAACTCAGATGTATGCACGGGAAATGGAATCCATATATCTGAACACGAGACAGTCGCATACAACAGTGAGTCCCTGGCTGCGTGGGCACTGGCACTGGCTCCTCTCTCCACAGAGTCTGCAGATGGTGAAATGAAGTGACTGACTGAGGAGGAGCCACTGAGTATAAATAGGCTGAAAAAGTGGGGAGCAATAATGCTGGTCGGACAGCATTAATGCTGGCCGACTGGTGCATAAAAATGCTCCACTGGCATAAAATGCCACACCAGAAAAATACCTAAAATACCTAATAAAAAATGCCCAGCCCAGATCAAGCTCAGACTCACACATGAGCTGACAAATACTCTGCTAACACTTATGCCCTAAAGACCGTGCATCTTACCCAACAACAACATTTTTAGCTTGTTGTCCATGGTCTGAGCCTTGTCCAAGGTCAAGCATTGCATTTCCTTCATTCCCATGTGAACATTCATATTGAGAGGCATCATCACACCTTGAGTCCATCTCACTGTATGAAGACATATTGCTGTAATTTCTCACCTGAGAGTAAAAATCATCACTAGCACAAAGCTTTGGCTTGCAATCAGGTGCATCAGGCCCACCTAATCAAGGGATTGAGTGGTATCCCAGCAATGGAACCATGTAACCAGCCTTCCTTCCATGGATGGGTGGTAAATCCCTGATTACAACTTAATTACAACAGCAAACAATTAATGTAAATCTAAAAATACAAATTTGCCTACTGATATTGGACAATCCACACCCCATTGGCCCCGAAATTGGCACCCCTTTCAATATTTCTTTAGTTTTATTGAAGAAGAAGTTAATTTACAATGGGATTCTCCCAATCCCTTTCGGTATTCCAACTTCCCTTGCTGTGATGAATCACCAATAAGTCTTTAATCTGATTTGCCCCTTGATTCAAGCAATCAATTGGCCTTCACCTGCTTTGATGGAGAATCCAAGTCTTGGAGCTTCCAATTTTTGACACACTTCCCAAGGCTACTACTAAACCCTAATTTCTCCTGCAAATTAGGGTTTACAATAGAGAAATCTGAAATTTCTCAGCCTCCAAGGGTCCAAATACTGAGATCTTCACAGCAAGGCTAAGAAATGGCTGGAAGATGAGTGGGAAAGCTGCAGAGAGAGAAAATTCAGAGTTTTGTCACGAAGAATAATTGAAAATAAGTCAAATGCAGCCTGCCCTCCCATAACAGCTTGTTGATGCAAAGAACTGAAGAAAATCAAACATTTACTGCTGCTGCCCTGTCTCAACAGACTGTAGATGCTATATCTTGCTCTTGATTGGTCTTCTCCTACCCTTGGCAGCCTCAAAAGGTCCTCCAATGGCTGCAAATCAAACCAACAGCCTCCCCTCCCTCTCTCTTGCAGACTAAGTTTATAAAAATGCCTCTCTCCAATCTCTAAAGACGTTTTTGAGTCTTGTATGGGCATTTTTGACAAGTGACAGTCTTCCCAAATGGTTTTTCCAACATTTTTCATAATTAAATATTACTTTTCAGCCTTTAAATACTGAAAATTAATCTAATAATTATTTCAGTGCCTTGAAAAATAATCAGATTGGCCAATAATTGAATTGGCTGGACAACTTTCATTCTCGAGTGTCTCTGCGCCATCTTTGACCATCAGATTGGCGTTAGGTACCATTAAACGCCACTTCTCTAGTGTCAACAACTAATACTTATGTCCAAATGGATGACCTAGGCCAACAACTAGCACCAGATACCACCAAGTACCTGTGCGGCATAACTTATAACAGCTTTTGCCTTTGACATCCCGTGATTTCTTTGGGTTCCGAGATCATAAATTTACTTTAACCCCAGTTGCACCTCATATGTGCAACATTTGCCTAATCCTATGATTAAAATTTAATCCGCATGTTAAGTGAGATTTAAAAAATATATGTCCTTATAACAGTTCGACACGTGCAAGCAATCAAACAAAACAAAACAGGCGGCATGTTGCAAACGCTGTAGACGACCAAACAAGACAGGCGGCAGGTCGCAAACGCTGCAGGTGACCAGGCTGCAGGCGATCATGTTGTAGGCGACACGCTACAGGCTACAGACAACCAAGCCCAGGCGACACGAACGACAAGGCTACGGACATGACGGGAAAACTCGCAACGACCAGGCAGCGACTCACGTCGCAAGCGGTGACATGTTTGATAGGTCACGAACGGGACCTATTGGATAGGTCACGCTGGTCACGAATGGAACCTGCTAGTTACTATTCTTTTTTTTAACTTCTACAGTCTCCCCACATGTACAATTGAGAGAGAGAGAGAGAGGCGACACCACATTGAGAGGTGAACCGGCCCCTTCTCCTTTTCAGAAATTTATCGAAACAAAAGCATAGACACCAAGTGCCTAAACCATATACAAAAGGGTTAATTTGTTGCAATTCTAAAAATTACGGTTTTAAAACCCTAATTTTTGCAAACTCCGAGTAGCAAGTTGATTTTCTTCTTTAGTGCTTGGATTGGATCAAGCTAAGTAGAAAGTGTTTCTTGGATGAGAGATAGATAGAAGAGTACAAGGCATATGGCCGAAATTTCAGCATGAGAGCTTATTCAAAATGAAGAGAGAGACATCAAATATATACGTATGGAGCTTGGATACTCAAAAGTGGAAAAGTAAAGGCTACAAATGACAAGTGTTTATTGAAAATGATAAGTATAGGGATACTTGTCTCTTTAAAATGGCACATATCCTCTTCTAGATTTCACATGTCACTTTTCTAAAAAAAGAAGCTTTCAAACCTTCTACTCTAAAAATCTCGCAAATGGTTAAAAATTTGAGATAGCTACTAATGACAAAATTGTTTCTTGTAAAATTCCGAAGGCTTTGACGAGAATAAAATTTCCATCTGAGCAACTTCCAAAAATAGTAACATCCTAAATTTTAAGAGTTGCCAAATTTAGCTTTTGGAGAGCTTCATTATGTAGGTTCACATGTTCATGGTTTGTTTCTTTGATCATGAGCATCTAGTTTTACTTTCTGAAACCACCCATTATATAGGCTTCTAGTCAATGTGACTATCTAAGTGTAAAAGTCTGAGCTTTCTGATCAATCTAACCACCCGACTAAAACTTTTAATTTCTTTTGGGCATCTCGTCAATGACGACCCAAGTATAATTATAGGGCGTTCTAAACCATTGGCCACCCTTAAATAGAAAGATGAATATTTAATCATATTTTGAAATACTTAAATAATACAAATCGCCTTTCAAAGTACATAAAGTAATCTGGAATCATTGAGCCAATATATCTTGGTAATAATTGATATACAAAAAGTTTGTTACAGTAAGCCACTTATTTTATTAACCCATTGACTTAAGTTCAAATCTCTCGTTTTCTATACATGTACTAAATGACCATGAGGAATGCATAAGTTGAATCAAAGACCTTCTGGTCACTAAGTATTCAACTTAACCAACTAAGCTACATCCATTTGGTCTCTCTCTCATATCTATACCAGAGTCCACTAGCCAACAAACTGCAATTGCTAGCATAAAAACAGACCTAGAACTACCACTAACATCTCTCTCTCTCTCTCTCTTTTTAAACTTGGAAATTAGAAAGATTTGATTCTCAATATGATACTTATATTCTAAGTTCTAACTTTTGAGCACCTAGGTTTTAAGCTCATCCCCTCTCCTCCTTTTTTCCTCTCCTTCTTGATGACCTGGCATTTCTGTTTTTCCCTTCTCGAAACTTGGTATTTCCATTTCCGTTTCTATTTCTCTTTCTGTTTTCATTTCCTTGTTTCCCTCAACTATGGTGTAAACGCATGCCAATGTCACAGTAAATGATAAAGACATCACTTCTATGCAAGCAGTTCCACAATAGATGGCATCGTTTCTCAGGGAAGACAATATTGAACATGGGGAGGCACTATTCAACTTCTAGCAAAAGGTCTAATTAGGGAAGATAATGTTGGACATGGGAAGGCAATATTCCTCTTCTAGCAAGTACTATCCCTGCATGGAAGATCCCAACCTTGCAACAACGTAAAAATAATTTTTGCTCAAGTAGAAGCGTGCTTTTCCTTTTCATGGAACACACCTATTCAACCAATAAAGAGACAAAGATAGACATTTTACTCAAACCATCTCTGCACCCAAACCTAACGGTTTTGTACACACCGATGACACATCACCCAACTATTCAACCAAGTGAGATGTGCGATAGCACACATCCATACCTCATATTGTCTATGACAAACACAGCCATGTAGGATACTAGAGCAATGGCATAAAAGGACAATATCTACCATTTATGGCACCTAGAAATAAATTTCAAAGAGCACTACATCTGAGTATACTATGAGGTTAGAGAAGATTCCACTACTTATTCATGATATGTTTTGCCCACTATCTAGAATGATAGATAAAATCTACCATAGGTTCTTCATGTAAAGACATGGTATGGCAAACACAAAAAGGCAAAAGTGTACGACAACATGGAGAATGCATCCTATAGAATGCTAAATGCTAATGAGTGAATAATGAGTATGAAGATGGTACAATCAATGAGGCCTCAAACCTCCATGTCTCTAGGAGGCAAAGGTGGCTGAAGAAGTAGGTGTTGGACTGTGTCATACTCGACCAGATCTGGAAAAAGCATCATTAGTCTATAGCGTTTGGAGATGATTACAACTATGATTGCAGCAAAAACACAGATCCTGGCAGCAATGAAGCAGGTGTTGATAAGATCAGCACTCCTGGAAGGCTGTAAAGCCTGAGTGGCTAACTGATGGCCCACTGTAACAGAAAACGCAGAAGTGGCAACTGTAAATGTCCTCCAAACACCAAAATGCAAGGCTGATCATGTTGGTGACTGCTCCAGGAGTGAGTTGGGGGTGCAGGATAGCCTGATACAACAGAAAACAGGCTATTCTGATGAAGGTGACATCTGGAACTCAGTTGAAATGGGTCGCCTAGGCAGATGATGGCAACCATGATGCAGAAGCTGACGATGATGCTGTAGAAGTGCTTCAGATCAGATTATCTGCTGTTGTAGACCGCATGGACAGCAAGGAAGCGCTTGAAAATGCTCCACAAACTCACAATGTCCTCCAGTCAGGATGTGGGCACAGCAATGGAAGACGAGAGTGCTGAAGACTAGCTGGCTGGAAGAAGAGAATATGGATGCACAAACACAAGACTCCTATTGGCACAGGATTGGGAGTGCACTTGTCTGATTGTCAAAAATAAAGCCATTTATCTCTTATAATTCCGCATTAATTGCTTTTTGAGGCTGTTTAAGGAAACTAAATTAGGGATTAATGCGCCATAATGACTGTGGTGCAGGCCAACACAACACATCTTGCTTAGACAACTCTCATTAACTTCTTCTAGGCTTGGACCACACAAGCTGACACTTAGGCTGGACCTCAAATTGATGGTAAGAGGTCCAACACTACACAAAGTTATTGAGCTATGCTGAACAAGACGCTTGCAACCATGAGGACCTCGTCCATGTACATGCCATCACAAGAGGATCATCGCCATAGTTGGACCACGCCACAATACTATGCGAGTTTAAAGGGAAATGAAAGTGGTAAATGATATGTCCCTATTTAACTGTTATGATTGATAAGATTAGCAAGGTCAAGTATGGAGATTGTAGTGATGTTACTTGTTGAACTCATTAAGTTGGATGTGAAGCTCTTTGATGATGGGCTGCGGACAAATTCAATGGTCTTAAAGGTCACTGCCTTCTTGTTATGTCAACATTGTTTGCTTTGATAGATCTACTTCCACAAGGAAAGTTCATAATGTGGGAGTGGATACAGCACCCTTAAAGTTAAATTTGTAAAGAAATGCCCTAAACGCAAAAACCACAAAACCAATCATACAACAAAGCACAAATTGATAAATACAAAACATAGTTAGGGTAAGGGTTAGGGTAACTCAAAGACAATGAATACAATGAATAATAAAGTAAATAAATATCGAATATACAGTGCTCATGCAGTAAACACACTATGCAGTGAATACTGAGCCTCGAACTCTCGTATCTCTAGGATCAAGGAAAAGGTTATGAGCTGTAGTGTGTGTCATACTCCGAACGAATCTCGAATCGCAGTTAAGGCAGTCTCCAAGTGTCAAACACCAGCAAATGTAGCCAAGGAAGGCAAGATTTAATACAGATGGCAATGCAGGGGAGAGAAAGACTAAAAACGCAGGTATCTAAGGAGAGAGAAAAACTAGGAGACTATTGTTAGGTGCAAATACAACCTGTGAAGGAGAGAGAGGATCAGGGTGCCTATGAGAAACTGTAAATGCAGCCAATGGAGGAGACAGAAGATCAAGGCAAAGGCTCTAGACTATTGGCGACAGCAACAAATGCTGACATCAGCATCAAACTCAGCAAACAAACAACTACAAACAAATGGTGAAGGCTGGAATCAAGCGCCAAACAGTAGCAGATGATTGGGGGAAGCTCTCACCACGATATCCTCCGCAAACGGGATATGCACAATAGAGATACTGCTCCTGAAACCTATAAAAACGAAATTAAGAGAGAGTGGTGGACTGCATGCCTATTTAAAGAAAGCTTAAGACACCCAAATTAGGATTTTGCATGTGGGACACAGTAACTCTTTAGGATCGCATTTCTTTTTAAAATAAAAAGGTTTCTTCATTTATTTTGCATATATTGGGGTTGTTTAAATCAGCCTAATGCATTTTTAGCTCAACACTCCTTCTCATGCCCAAAATTAAACCATGAGAAATAAGCCCTTGATATTTATTTTCATTTACCCCAAGGCATCTCACCCCAAAGTAGCCAAGGCATCGAGCAAAGGGTGCATATCAACTACTAAGTGACCTACCAAGACTATAGAGGCAATGGTTATCTTACCAAGGGAGCCCAAGTGATCACCCCACGGAGGCCAAGGCATCGGACCAAGAATGCATGTCGCTTGCCCAGAGGCCTACCAAGTCCTACAAAGGTAGATGGAATCAACAATAAACTTTTTTTTTGTTTTTTCTTTAAGGCTTGTGGTATAACTTGTTCAAGAGATTTAGCATTAAGTGAGAGTTTTGAAATCAATTTTCATCCTATTGAGTCACTATGCCCCAAGGTACATAAAAAAAGGAGGATGCATGGCTCCACTACCTTCAAAAAACAAACAAAACAATCCCACACAGTACTAGGGTAAATACCTAGGGATGCCTAAGTGTGTGTGTGTGTATCAATCTTATGGAGAATATATGGAGAAAAACGTAAGACAGATAAACAAGCAAGAGAGATAAAGTCACCATGCAAGCATAGGGAAAAAAATTACCTTTAGAGATTGCCACATGCAATGCTACAAGTATGATGGATCCAAAGTCGACCACTCCAAGGGTGACTGAAAAGGGATAAATACACACAGATACATATTTACATGAATGGAATGCCGATATGTGCAATGCTACGAGTATGGTGGATCCAGAGTTGACCAATCCAAGGGTAACAGAAAACACATAAATGCGCACCAATGCATGTTTATATGAACGGAATGCCATGCAAAGAAACATACAAGTATTCATACTTATGTAGAATGCGATGGAACAATGTCACTTCGACGGTACTCTCACAAGGGAATTATTCACTTGCCCAAGCATCTTTTTACAATCATGTCATCCTGACAATGCGGATGAAGTTACAAATGTCCATAATATATAATACAAAGTAATAAATACCTGAAAGTGCAGATTTTTAAATGAAAAATGAATAAATGCCTTCTTTACCTCTAATGTTGGCTACCTCAGGCCTGGTGGACCTGTTATACAGCTGGAGGAGCTTGAAGAGGCGGTGCTGGACAGATGGCGCCGCTGGTGGCACTAGCAATTGGTAGGTGACAATGGCAGAGGAGGCGGTGCTGGACAGTTCGGAGGCACTGGTGGCACTGGCAACTGGTAGGTGACGATGGCAGGGCGGTGCTGCAGGTGGCAGGCCTGCAGGCAGAGTTGACACAGGTGTTTGCTGTGCTGCTGGCGGCTGACAGACCAGGAGGCGAGGGAGCTGTAGCCTATGGGAACTGCTACAAGTGGTGCTGGCGGCTGCTGGGCAGTGCCAGCAGCTGGCAACAGTGGTGGACCAGGAGGCAACATTGCTGAAGACAGGTGGTGCTGGCACACGACTTGGACCAAGCGGCTGGTGGCACAGGACTGGAGGCAGCACTAGTGACGGGAGTAGCAACGGCTGGTGGTTCTACAGGTCTGAACGGCTAGCAGCTGACTAGCGGCGAGTAGCTGAAGCTGAGTTGATCGAGATCTCCAAGAGGCTGAGATAGATCGTGTGAGCCCACAGCTCTGATACCAAATGTGAGGGATGGAGATGGAAGCTCTCACTTGAGAGTATACAGTTGACAATAGAAAGTGAGAGACAGTGAAGACACAACACGACTCCCAATGCAATTACCAAGAGTGTAAGTGAAAGTACAAGTGCAACCCTTAGACCTTGGAGTTTTAAGGTGCATTCACACCCAAAAGATGTAAAGTACGGTAAGTGACCAAACTATGTGACATAAACATGCAAAATAGAAAATAATGTAACTCGGGGAAAAAACCTACCATAAGGAGAGTAAAAAGTGCCCCAGTGTCCTATTGCGGATCACCAACACTCCTTTGTGGGCATAGGCGTGAGTCAAACCCAACAGGAAAGAGCACCAATGTGAGAAGTTTCAATATTTACAAGAGGTTATAGAGACTTCTAGGGCAGATTATGAAGCAATTGGCATGCTCACCGGATTTCACATCTCTTTTTCACAGTTCAAGTGGCTTGTCAGTCAACAATTGACTAGCCTCACATGAGTCAGCACAATAGTTGCCACAACTAGAACAGTAGTTGCCACAGTTGTTAAGGGACAGATAATGAGATCAACAAATATATCAGGTGACCTGGTTGATTTTGCAAGCAATATTGCAGATTATTTACAGGTGAGCACCAGCCTTGGTGGGTCGGGACCACTTGTGAGTCAGTGCACACAACAAGACCAAGGTGTGGCTACCATTGCCAGCATCATCTGAAGAGTCCAAGGAAGAAAGCAACCTTATACTGGTTTTAAATTGGCCTATAATTGGCTTGATATAATTCTTACTCTCGAGGTGAGTGGAAGAATATGGAGTGTGCCTTTCAAGTCACCTGCCACAACAAGACAGGTTTTTGCTGTGATGGGACCATCATTATGCATTCTTCAAGATTAGAAGAGAAGCCCACTACAGCCCAACCTAGCAACCCCTAGCATAGGCTACAGAGATCAACCAAGATTATCTTCGCTCTGTAAAAAAGTAAGAAGTCAATGGAGTATAGAAAGCTCCTTTCTCACCCAATACAGCATTACAAGAACTCCGACTTAACAAAAGGTGCAAGGCAGAATCAAGAAACAAGATTATCCAAAGAAGGTGCCTTGGTTTTTCTCAGAATGGAAGCAAATGAACAGCCATTTGTATCCCAACATTCTAGACAAACCCACTGTCAATTTTTTTAGATTCTGGAGCCTGAAGTATTTATCTTCCCTCCACTCATGCTGTTGGGCATGACCTGTTCCAGTATCCTACACACCTTCCAGCAAATATTGGGACACATTGGGACATCATCCGATGATAAAACCGCCATTGAGAGTCTCAGACTTTGATACATTACTACACTTTTGTAAAGCATAATGAGCAAGCAGTAAACTAAAAACTTACTTGTGGCGGTTGCATCCAGACAGTCACCCTTCCTGAAGAGGTGCCAACTAGCAAAGCCCGTTGGCACGAAATGGGAGACCATTCAAGAAATTGGACATAATCACAAGGGGATTCTGCATGATCACAAAGAATAGGTGGTGTTAATTGTACCAGAAGATCACAACATGAACATTTGATGTGATTAATCTTTTATCGAGCTTAGACTTATACCTTCAGTTTTTGTACAAACTCAGCAGATTTATGTAAGGGTTAGATGCAGTTCAGCATGATGATTTCCCAGCTCCTTGGCGAGTTTTTTAAGCAGTGGCTTTGGATGACCATTAATCCAAGGGTCAGATGCATGAAGCATTTCACAAGCTAACGCCAGGAAGCTTTTGGCACTGCAGATCACCTCAAATGTTTCAAAGGCAATGTTTACTAGATCATAGCAACCTAGCCCCATAAACTAGAAGGCCCTAGGCCAGGGTCCAGAACATGATATTTACCCTTTCCTTTAACCTACAAGTCACTCCACTGTTCACCAACTGAAATTTTTTCATAGATGAGTTCTGTTATTTCCTACTTGACAGAGGTCCCAACTGAGTCAGAGGGTAACACTGCTGGCTGGATTTATAAGTGGTTTACAAATGGACTTAAGCTGATTGGTTGAAAGTAGGATAACCCCATCTAAGCAAGTTTTCTTTGTGTGTTGTTAAAACATCTTGTGTATGTGTTTTCCCCCCTGAAAATCGTTTATGCAGATACTAACACATAAAAACATGAGATAAAACGTGAGTTACAAGTAAATGTACAAGCTAACCCTTCACTAACCAGTGTATTAAGGTAATTAGTGCATGCAGAGAAGCGCTAAATTAGTGAAGCTGGAAGCAAACCAACAAAGGAGGGTGATACTCCCTGAAAGCATATCCCTATGAAATGAAACTGCACTTTCTATTTTCAAAGAAAGATATCTACTAATATAAAGATACAAATTAAGCCTTGTATAGAACTTCAATGATATTAGATATGCTCAATACCCCGCCCTTGTAAGGTGCCACCAATGATCCATGTTACTCTAAGTTGTAAGGACCCCAATATGAGGAGAAACCATGTGTGAACCTAGTGGTTGGGTCATAACTTGCATGTCAAATGAGATCTGTGTGATTGAATGGCAAAAAGGTGATCGTTTGTGGATCTAGCCTTTGGATTAGATAGAGTAGTTATACCGGTAGCAACTTGAGGCACAATACATCAAGTTGCGGGGTGTGGGAGTCATCAAGGACCCCAATTTTAAGGTCCAAGGGCAGCCCTTGGCTGGGGGGGTCTCACTGGGACCAGCTACCCCCCTAACCGAGGTCCAAGGGCACCCCCGCCCAAGACCTAACGGTAAAGGGAATATTCCCTAGCCTTCCTCCTTGAGACATGATGGCATAGGGACATACTCCTCAAGAATACAACTTCAAAACACCAAGGCCCTATCCAAGGGCAATATATAGATTTCTTTGGGATGGAGACTCCAGAGGTTTTAGCACAATCCCAACCTCAACCATCTACACATACACATGGGACATTGATTGATCAAGACGTCCAACTTGGCCGATCATCCTAGACCCTGATACAAGCTGGTTAAGTTGAACGCATGGTGACTAGAAGGTCTTGAGTTCAAATCCTACATTGTGTATGGTCACTTAGTATAGAAAAAGGGAGATTTGAACCCATATATGTGGGTTAATAAAATAAGTTACTTACCACTAGGGTAGGCACTTGATTAACAAAAAAAGGAGATGAATGTAATAAATTACGAAAAAAAGGGACATAAAACGATATATTAGAGTCTACAAAAGGCCAAAATGACTTGTGAGACCACGAGGTATGATCTTCTGTATGGTGGTATAACTAGGGTGTCGGGGACAAAGGAAAAAAGTGGTGAAGAGATATAGAGGAACTGTGGTAAAAGAATTGTTGGTGGAGACATCTTAAGATCCACTTAGGGGTGCCTTTGAGGTATCTCATAATACCTTTCACTGCATCCCAATGCTTCTTGCCAGGGGTTACCATGTATCAGCTAGCCACTCCCACTGCAAAGGCAATGTCAGGACGTGTAGCAACCATAGCGTACATCAAACTGCCAACAGTTGAAGCATATGGTATCTTGGCCATTTCAGCCTTCTCATCATCAGATGTAGGGCTGTCCTCTGCACTAAGTTTCACATATAGAGACAATGGAACCCCAATTGTTTTCCCCCCCTTCATATGGAAACAGTGCAAAACCTTGGAGACATACTCCTGCTGAGATAGATAGAATAAGCCTATCGACCTATCTCCGAGTATTCGCATGCCAAGAATGTGATTTGCATCACCAAGATCCTTTATGTCAAAGCTGCCATGAAGACTTTGCTTCAATGAATCCAAGGCATGAGTATCCCTGCCAGCAATCAACATGTCATCAACATACAAAACCAAGATAATCAGGCTGCCATCTGCTGCCTTCTTGGTGCACAAGCAATGATCCACTTGACTTCTATGAAAGCCTTGGGACTGCATGAATGTATCAAACTTATGATACCATTCTCTTGGTGCTTATTTCAGCCCATACAAACTCCTTTTGAGTTTACATACCATTTTTTATTTACCTTGTTCAAGAAACCCTTCACGTTGCTACATATATATGTCTTCATACAGATCACCATGTAAAAACGAAGTCTTTACATCCATCTATATGAGCTCCATATTCTCAACTGCAACCAAGCCCAAAATGGTTCTCAATGTAGTCATCTTGACTACAGGAGAGAAAATCTCATCAAAGTCAATTCCATGCTCCTGCTTATACCCCTTTGCAACCAATCTTGCTTTGTACTTTGGTGAGGAACCAATCAACATTAACAGCTTGCTGTCCTGGCTGTTCCTGCAAATGTACTGGTTCATTTTCATGGGCAATAGCTGGCTGATTGTTTCCAGCATCATTTCCTGCATCTATATGTTCATTTACGGCAAATATTTGCTGTTGTACAGCGAGCACATTTTGCTGTCCAAAAGGTGTTTCTTCCCGGAATACAACCCTACAGACCTCCTCAATCTTTTCGGGCTGTTTGTGCATGTGATCTTCCCAGAAGATAACGTCATTGCTGCGTACTACTTTCCTTTTCTCAGGATACCATAATCTATACCCCATTTCACCCTCATCACCATATCCTAGGAAAATGCATTTGCAGGACTTTGGCTCAAGTTTGCTGCGTTTTTCTTTACAAATGTGCACGAAAGCCTCACAACCAAACACTTTCAGATGAGCATATGAAGGTTGCTTGCCCGACCATGCTTCTTGGGGAGCTCCCCCCCGCCCCCCCCCCCCCCCAAGACCTGTTTGGTGACCGATTAATTAAGTGAACGGCTATCATAACAGCCTCTGCCCAAAAACCATGGGGTAATGCAGCATGAGACACCATCGTACCAACCTTGTCCTGTATGGCCCGATTCATACACTCTGCAACTCCATTTTGGGACGGATTATGAGGAGCAATGAGCTCCCTCTTTATCCCTTTGCTATCACAAAATGCCTGAAAGGCCTTGGACACATATTCCCCACCATTGTCAGAGGGAAGACACTTAAGTGTCTTATCTGTTTGATTTTCAGCCAATGTCTAGAATTTTTTAAACTTGTCAAGCACTTCATTCTTGCTACGAATAGGGTAAACCCATAACTTCCGTGTAGCATCATCAACAAAGGTGACAAAATATTTTTTTCCCCCTAAAGATAATCCTGGCATTTGATATACATCGAAATGTACTAACTCTAGAGGAGAAGATTTCAAAGAAAGAGACTTTTAATGTGACGTATGTGCATGTTTGCCATAAATACAATGATCACAGTGCTCAAAATCAGCATAACGAAGACAAGGCAAGTAACCCAAACGAGAAAGCACTTTCATTCCAGTTTGACTCATGTGTCCCAACCGGCCATGCCACAAAGAAACGCTTGCCTGCTCGGTCACAACAACAACATGGTCACACACTAGATACATGAAGTGGATACAAAGTATCACTCTTGCAACCTCTAGCAATAAACCTAGATCCCTTATAGATCTTCCATTTCCCATCACCAAAGGTGGTATGAAAACCATCATCATCTAGCTGCCTTGTGCTAATCAAGCTCTTCTTGAGCTGAGGTACATGCCGTACATGCTGAAGTGTAAAGACAGAGCCATGCTGAAACTGATACTGCACACTGCCAATACCTGCAATCTCACATGCATAATTGTCCCCAAGATGGACACCATGTCGACCCCTGTATAGGTGGAGAACCACTCACGATGAGGGGTGACATAAAAGGAAGCACCTGAATCAAGAATCCAGATATGCATATCATCATCTGTATCTGCAAGTAAAGCATGTGCACCAAAGTGTGAAGAGACAAAGAGTACGCCACTCCCACTGTCACTTTCATGAGTGACTACATTCACCTCTTCAATTTTTACATTGCTCTTCTTAGGCTAACTGTCCTTCTTCTCTTCCTTGCTATCATCTGTCTTCTTTCCTTTTTCTTTCTCTTTCTTCCATTTGTAGCAATCACATTTAAAGTGACCCTTCTTGCCACAATGATAGCATTCAACAACTTACTGGATGCATTGTTCTGCCGATTCATCTCTTCCATAAGTAGAGCACTCTCTATATCAGCATACAAAAGCATTACATTAGAATTGCTCATAGCAGTCCTGAATGTATCCCAACTCTCTATAGAGTGCAAAGCAAGAAAGTAAGCTTAAATTCCTCATCAATCATGAACTTCAAGGCAACCAGCTGGCTGAAAATGGAGTTAAACTCACTCAAGTGAGTAGACATTGCTATGCCCTCTTTCATACGCAAATCCATAAGCTTTTTCAGCCAATACAATTTGCTTGCAGCACTCTTTTGTGCATACAGTCCTTCCAGTCTAGTCCATATAGCATATGCAGAATCCAAACCTTCAATGTTGAACAGCAAGGCATCAGAAATCGATAGCTCTATGGTTGAGCGTGCAAGCTTATTTAACTCATCCCAATTGTCCTGTTCCATGTCCGCAAGCTTTTCCCCTTTGGTTTTGATCGGCTCTGCCTGCTTCTTTTGCAGCAGGATATTGTAGCACTGCTTTTGCCAAACTACAAAGTTATGTGCACCTTCAAGCTTCTTTATGTGCATCAGATTACTGCTGTCATTGCTGCCAGCCATGATTTTCAGCCCAAATGTAACCAGAAAACCAGCAAATGCAGGCCCAAACTGTCACCCAAATGACCAAGGTACAAACAAGTACCAATCAGCAATAAATGACCACGCAGAAGCACAAATTTCAGATCTGTAATTAAATTTTCAGAAGCACCGAACCATGTGCTACAGCATTATCCAACTGATTACAGTTGTTCCAAGGGCATATGCATCACATTACATGAGAAATCCCAAAAGTTCAGCTGCAATTTCTGTTGTACATGTACCCACGGGCATAAAATTTGACATGAACGGTCAAAAGCCCCAAAATTTTTGTGCTCAAAGCATCAGCCACACATTTGCATTTTCTCTGTCATGCATAGAACAAGCCAATTTTTTCCAAAATAGAGCAATTTCAGCAAAACCCCCAAATTTTACCAAGTGTTGATGTCCGAATTGCGTGGAATTCAACCTGCATGTACATAAATTGACCAAATGCTGCATAAAGTTTGCCCAAACTACAAAAGCCCCAAAATGCACGGGGTCCAAAATGCCTCAATGTCAAGAAATTTGGTAAAAATTTCAACCCAATTTGTGCATGTACATGAAAAGCCCCAAATGTCGGGGACAAATGTCACAAATTCCTACAATTTCTGAGACAGATTTGCTTGTCCTGCATCGAATTCTCCAAATCTGGGAAAAGCCCCAAAATTTTATGGGCCAAAATTGCACAAATCTGACCTTTTGTGCTTGCGCGCGCGAACCCCGGTTAGACGAAGGAGTTTAAAAAAAAGATTTTTTGAAGAGAGAAAAAAATTGGATGACGGGTCCGTTAACCCGTCAGGCCTGTCCTTGCCCCGTTGGTCCCGTCATGTGTCGACGACTGCTGTCCGCTGTCCGCTTTCGACGTGGACACTGCAGCCGTCCGTCGCTCATTACACCCTAGCTACCGTCCCGTCCACTGTTCATCAGATGCCACGCTGCAACGCTTGCTTCCTGCGAGTCACCCACTGATCATTCATCATCTACAATCGCTGCTAGCTGCTGCACCAGTCAACTGCCTCAGGCCTACACTTGTCGACTGTCTCTCCAACACACAAGCGTACCTGCGACTCTCCTGCTCGCATTTGAGTTGTCTTGTCACCACGCTAGTCTTCTGCCTCAGCCTGATGATCGTCTGCAGCACCTCTAATACCAGTTTGTAGTGACAGGTTAGGCACGAAGATCGAGACAATTAGTCTTTACATGCAGTGAGAGACAGAGAGTGTGAGAGAGACAATAGAGTAGAGAGTGAGCACATTTTTAGGTACAATGACGAGAGAGTACCTTTAGGTTTTTAGATAGATATATATGTGTAAGTACAAGTGCTAAGTGTGTGTTCACACCCGAGCACATTTAAAAGGCACGAGGCCTTTATTCCCAACACAGGACAAAGTGGATCTTTAGGAGACGAAGTTAAAGGCTAATGGGACTTTAGACAAGTACAAGGTCCACCTTGTAGTGCAAGGGTTTTAATAAAAGCAGGCATTGATTACGAAGTGACCTTTGCTCCTACTAGGTAGTTAACATCAGTCCGTTTGTTGGTTGCGCTAGCCGCTCACTACGATTGGCCGATCTATCACACAGTCGTCAAAAGTGTCGTTCTAAAGAGTTATCTGGAGAAGGAAGTCTATATGGACTAACCACCCAAATTTTCTTCTACTGACTAGAAAGATAAGGTCTTCCGCTTGTGGAAAGCTCTTTATGGGCTAAAGCAAGCACCACGGTCTTGGCTCCGCAGGATGGATGAGTTCCTTCAAACTCATGGATACCATTCTACCCCCTATAACCCAGGTCCCAAACTTATATATTTGTATCACTTCAAAGGGGGTCAACTATATCCTACTATACATAGGTGGCTTACTCATCACTAGCTCAAATATTGCTACCATAGCAAAAATTAAGGCCAAGCTTTGTGCTACATTTAAGATAATAGACCTTAGTTTGTTATCTTACTTTTTGGGGATGGAGGCAGTTCGATTTAAGGGGTGTATATTTGTGTCACAGTAAAAGTGCACTCTTTAGTTTGTATATCAATATTGCCATGGCATTTCCATGGCAGCTATCTCTTTACATCAGGCACGGCTCCCATTTCTTTGGCTAGCCATAAGCAGGAGACAATGGCGACTTCCATGGCCAAGGATAAAGTATAGGGCACTCTTAGATGGCACCACCAAGGCTATCTAACCTAAGGAGTTTACAAGTGGCGCTTCAATTCCCATGTGTTGCACCAACTGTCATCTACTGTGACAACTAGAGTGCAATTACACTAGCTAGAAACCCAATCATCACACCTCGAATGTGGCATGTTTGCATAAATTTTCATTTCACCAAAGAATAGGTTAAGCTAGACACCATTCGCCTAGAGTTTATGCATTTATCAAACAATTTGATAGACATATTGACCAAGGCAGTCAATCGGCCGGTGCTTTAGTATTTACTATCCAAGATTGCCTTGAGTATATTCTCCCCTACTTCAAATTGACAAGGAGAGGGTGCTTCCCTCCAACTTTCCATTCCAGTTTGAGAGAGGTGGCTTTCTTCGCTTAATAGTGACAAGGTGTTGTTTACAATTTTTGCTTCAAAAATTATGTATCTTGTACTTTGAATCTTCATTTGCATCATCAAGAAGACCATGATTGCAAAAGGGCGCTTGGACAAGTGAACAATCTCCCTATGAGAGTCCAAGTGGCGTTCTTGCATCATATTTTGCATGAGCATGATCACACCTACATTGCCTCTTGCATAACTCCAATGCATTGGCATTCTATTTTTGTAAACATGCATCTATGTGTATTCATCCCTAGTCTTTGGAGTGGTTGACTTTGGATCCACCATATTCATAGCATTGCACATAGCAGCCTTAGAGGCAATCTCCCTTACTTGATTAGCTTGTCTAGCTTGCTTTCTACACTTCTTTTTTGCCTCTCCATATATCCACCATAGATGCTTCCCACACTTAGCCTATTTTCTTTTTGACATCGACTCCTACTAGTGGTTGGAATAGGTTAGTTTGTTTTGTGAAGGTCTTGGGACTGCTGACCATCCCCATCTTCCCTTAGGACACTATTACTTAATTGACTAAAAAAATTTTGAAAACACCCACTAAATGCTAAATTTTTTGGAAAACAAAATAAAAGCCCTCCAACCCCAAAAAAAGATCCATTGTGTTTCCATCCACCTTTGCGAGACTTAGTAGGCCACTAGGCAGCAAACGAGCACCCTTTGTTCAATACTCTATCCTCTTTGGGGTGAACACTTGGCTCTAGCCATCACTTCTATGGTCTTGGTAGGTCACTGGATAGTTGACGTGCATCCTTTGTCCAATGCCTTGGCGGCTTTGGGATGGGACGCCTTGGGAAAAAGAAGATAAAAAGAGCTTGGGCTTATTTTGTTTGAGAGAGTTTCAGTGGTCCCGCATGTAAACCCTAATTTGGGAGATCCAAAACTTTCTATAAATAGATAGTCTTCCCTCTCACTCAGTCTAATCTCATATTTGCAGGTTCTAGGTACTAAAGCTTCAGTGCCCATACCCCCTTCGCGAAGGACATCTCAACCGAAGCTACCCAACATTGTCTACATCAATCTAGCATCTATTTCCAACCTCCACGTCATAGCCGGCACCTTCTATTGCTGTCGCTAGGCCTATAGACTCTAGAGGCTACATTTGCAACTGGTAATAGCTTTCAAGCTGCATTTACTACATGAGCAAGTGCCCCAACTGCTGGTGACTCTCTACCAGGCTGCATTTTAATCTCCTCAACTGTCACCATCATCTTTTTCTGCATTTTGCTATTCATGGTGCCCTCCTACCTATCGCCCATCTCTTGGAGGCTGAATTTATAGTTTTCTCTCTCCTCTACCTATTTCACATTGTTCCAAAATCCACACTACTCCCAAACATCTTCGAAGGCTGCCTTGCTGCATTTCAAGATCTATCAAAGTACAACAACACACTCTTCAGCTCAGTACCTCTGCCTCAATTCTCAAGACACAAGAGTTCGTGGTACAATATTCATTCACTGCATAGTGTGTTTTCTCCATGAGCACTATATTATTCAGATTCATTCAATCCAAATTATTTACGGTATTCATTCTCTCTAAGTTGCCCAAACCCTAAATGTGTTATGTTGTCAATCTGTGCTTTGTTGCACGATTGTATTTGTGTTTTTGCATTTAGGGCATTTTGGAACCAGCCTTCCTTTTCAAACAAGGTGGTAAATCATGATCAAGCACTTAATTATAGCAACTAATAACTCAGCATAAACTGAAATGCATAGTTTACCTTAATAATCTTGGACATTGGATACACTCTTGTCCCCAAAACTGGTGTCCCTTTTAGTATTTATTTAACTTTGATTGTTCATGGAATAAGATGTCCAAGTTGAGAGTCCACAATCTCCTTTGTTGTTCCAAAAGCCCCTTGTTGTAGTAACAATCAACAAGCAATTCGGGCCATTTTTGCCCCTTGACTTTTCACCTGGGACTAGCATAATTGGAACCACAAACTAGCTAATTGTTACCTCAATTTACATTGGCCAGCATCTGAATTCCATGATAAATACACATATTTCAAGTGCTTAATTCAATGTACAATGCCTTCTCCTATTGATACAAGTCTCGAGGTGACTGTCAGACCCTAATTTTTGCAAAAATTTAGGGTTTACAGCCTCCTGCTATCCACCAAATATGGCTGAGATTTGCTCCAAATGGTTGAGAAATGCTAAGATCTTTTGAGAAATTACTAAAAAAGGTGAGAGAAAGCCAAGACGAGAGAGAGAAATCTACCTTTCTTCATGAGAAAACCTTAAAATCTGTTGCTGCCTATTGTCTGCTACCTGCTCCAACCTGCACTTAATGCAATCACCTACTATCAACCACCTCCAAAATGCTCTCTCATGATTAGAAACATTGTTAACAACCATAAAAGCTGTCTCCCTACTGTCCCCTGCCTGCTGCTGAGGCCCCCAGATGGCTATCTCTTGCAGCAAGTTACTCTTCTCTAATCAAAAAATGGACCAATAGCTCTCTCTCTCTCTCTCTCTCTCTCTCTCTCTCTCTCTCAAGCTGTAAACTAACTGAATGGCTCAGACCCGATCCCCCAAAAACGTTTTTTCAATTTGCATGGGTATTTTTGCCAAGTGGCAGTCTTCTAAACCCATTTTTCAGCATTATTCAGCCATTTAATCAATTTTCAGAATTAAATAATCCTAAAAATTAATTTCAGCCCTTCTAACCCTGCTCAAAATTAAATATGCCCATCCATAATTAAATCGGATAGGCCATTTGCAACCAGGAATGATCCCCAACCTCTCTTGATCCTTAGATTGACATCAATTAATTAATTAATGCTCGTCCCTAGTGTCACAACCAGCACTTATTGGCAAAATAACTATCCTAGGGTCAAAACTCACACCAACTAACCCCCAAAGGCCAGCTAGCATAACTTATCATAACTTTTGCCTTTGATACCTACTACATCTTTGGAGTCCTTGGCCTATTACCGTGAAATAACTGCCATGTGCATCACATGTGCTAAACAAGCTTGCACATTTAATTAATAACTTAATCAAATGTTATCGGCAAGATTAAAGCATCTTAAAATTCCACGTTTCTGTAACACATTTCTTCATACTTGGTGCATCTTGAGTGGCATCCATCGTTGTCTATTTATAGACTTGGCTATATCACATCCATTCAATAGTTAGTTGTACTAGTCCATCGGTAAGGTCATTGAACATATTTGTTTCTCCTTCCATCTTTGTGAGTTGAATGTGATTTGAGTATTGCTCCATTCAATTTTCTTTCAATTAGTACTTCAGTTAAAGCCTAGTTGCCCACCACATGAAGGAAGCATACCACAGCTTTAAAATCAAATTTAAAAATGAATCGGTTGTTTAGATTTGTAAGAGAGGGCATCAGAGATTACTCCTATTGAGATGGAAACATGCTAGTAATTCTCAACTTTCAGCTATGCAAGTTTCATTAAAGTCACATACCGGCTATCACATTGAAGACAGCATGTTCAGTGGGCCGTTCAGGATTGACAATATGAACTGGAATCCAAAAGGCTGGATGTGACTCTGAACTGTAACATTTATCAGTAATCAGTTTGAAATGCAACTTTTTGAAAGACTGGATAAATTTAGATTAAAAAACTCGACACGAGTTCAAATACCTGCAACAAATTTTATTTTTTTTTTGTTTTTTTTTTTTGGGGGGGTTGGGGGGGGGGGGGCGCCTTGTGGTTTGGGGGGTTGTTGTTGGGTGGGTTATGATGGGTTGTGTTGTTGGGTGGGTCGTGGTGGGTGGTTGGGGACGGATGATTTGTGTGTGTGAAAGAAAGTTGCCAAATTACCTTGGATCTTTGGCACAGACCTCTGTCGCACATGCTATAAAATTAGATTTTCCACACCAGGCTACTGCACTGCATGCACATAATTTCATTTCAGTATAAGAGCTTCGTTGAAAAATGTAGCCAAACTAAGGAAATCAGATCACAGTTGGACGAACCAGAGACAAAATAGGGCTCTAAAGGTCAAAATATGGATGGGATCATTGAATGCAAAGAAATCACAAAATAAACAAAGCCTTAAATGTTGTTGATGATAATGAACAGAATATAAAGCTCAAACATCAGACCAGAAAAAAAGATTGATTTCTCAAAAGACTTGAAAGATTAAAAGAGGCTTTATTGTGAATACAGCTGCATGGACCTTCAGAAATGACAAAATGCAAACAGGTTTCAGATTCAAATGATAGAACAACCTCAGTCCAAAACAGTGAAAAATGACAACAGGAAATCATGTCAGGTTTTCTATACATTTCTAGACATAAAACAATATTTCCAGATGTAACCCATAGCAATCACAATTTCAAAGCTATGAGCTGCCAGTCCTGCATGCATGCATGAGAGGGACACAAAGAGAGAAATGATATGTGATCAAAATAATGCTTCAGTAATGTCTACAAAAATGGCAAAATGACCTACATGACCACAAGTTAATAATGCTTCAGTAATGTCTACAAAAGTGGCAAAATGACCTACATGACCACATGTTACACAACATATCTGATGAAATACCATCTATGGCGCTTTATAAAAAGGGAAGGATGAGTACCAAAGAGGTAGGACAAAAATGAGGGGTAAGAATGAAAACAAGGTGTGATAGGGGCTCGATAATCAATGCACATCCTGAATGTGCCATCTTTCTTTTGAACAAGAAGAACCGGTGAACAAAATGGTGAGCTACTTGGCCTAATTAGCCCACGGTTGAGTAGGTCTTCGACTTGCTTTCTGATTTCTTCTTGTTGAGGACGGCTCACACGGTATGGTGCTATATTAGGAGGAGAACTGCCCGGGATAATATCAATATGATGGTCTTCTGGCCTTTCTGGGGGAAGCTGATAAGGAAGATCTTCCAAAAAACAATCTTTATACTTTTCCAAGAGCTGAAGTTGCTCTTGGTTTTCAGCATTCATATTATCTTTTACATCAGTGACATAAAGCAGACAACATTGAACACAATCCTTAATTGCTCTAGAGACTTGCATATGGCTTACCATAGGTATGGTGTCTCCAGAAACTCCAGCTTGGATCTCCTACTTCTTGCCTTTGTTGGTGAGTTCTGTTAGCAGTCATGTTTGTCATGCCTTGTCATCTCCTGCCTGTGAGCCTCAGTCTGAGTCAGACGAGGACATTAGGAGCTCTGACATGTCTGTCATGTGTTATGATGGGGGAGGCTAGTCACTCTTGACTGGCTATCTTAGGATGTGTATTTCTTTTTGGCCTCTTTTAGTGGGCAGCCACTGGCTGCCCGGCCACCTTTTTGGTCACTGTTGTGGGGCGCCCATTTTAGGGCACTTTTAGGGTTTGCGCCCATTTTAGGGTTTGCGCCCATTTTAGGGTTAGGGTTAGGGTTTGTCCGTTGCCTATTTATTGGCAGCCCCCCTCCCCACTTGGTCAGTTGTCTTCTTGCAGATTCCGACACTCCTTCTCCCCCGTGGTGGTGCTGCCATCATCATCAGCCTGATCTGGTGCCCTCACTGATGCTTCGGGCTGCGTGCAGGGACTGATCAGTCCATTTCAGTGTATTCAGCATTCGTTTCAGTCAGTGCAGATTTCTCTTCCTTATTTTCTGCTTTCTCTCTCTCTCTCCCTCCGTGTTCGTATTTCCTCTTCCGTTGCGCACTCTCACATGGTATCATCGCCAAACTGAGAGTACATGGAGCTGAGTTTTACGCGGGAGAACACCCACAACTCTGCGTTTGCTGGTCAAGACGTCTCCAACAGCTGAGGCGTCATCCTCTGCACCATCTCCTTGATCAGGGCGGCCTGTTTTGGTGTCAACAAATTTGCGTTTGCTGCTGGTGCCTTCTCCAGTGGCTGCCACGTCATCACCACCCTCTTCCTGCCTGCGTTTTCAGCCTCGGCGGCCTTCCTCCAGCTGGGCGACACCCTTCCAACCTGCGCCTTGCTGTTCTGGCTGTTGTTCCATCGTCCGGCGGCTCCTTTCCTGCTGGCGACTTCTTCCCAGGCTGCGTTTTCAGGCAGACGGCTGTTTTTCTGTGGTGATTGCATCGTCAGCATTTGCGTTTGACATCATCCTTGCGTTCTGTGCAAGGCGCCCAGCTCAGGAGCTTCTGGTGTTTGTGTTTCGGCACCGGCAACCTTCCCTTGTTGTGTTTTGGTGTTTGCACATTGGAAGATGTCTTCTCATCAGTCTACAGGCTTTGATGGCTCAGATGATGAGCTTTTGTCTCGACATTCATCTGAACGAAGGCGTGATTTCTATCACGAGGACCGTCGTCTGGAGTCTATTCCTCTTTCCCGTCCCCCTTCTATTCATGTATCTCGGCGATCCCCTTCCAGTGGGCCGACGATGCAGCCTTTGGTACCCCCTGTACAGGTACCCGTACTTCCTCAGCTGCCCAAAGAGGACCGGTTGGATGGCTCCAACTTTTCTCTATGGTCCTGCAAGGTGGAGTGTATCTTGGACTCCTTCGATCTTTGGGAGCTTGTTTCTGTTCCTATTCCCCAGCCTCAGGTGGATCCCGCAGATGGGACATCCATGGATCGTGCAGCCTTATGGGATCGGCTCAATTCTAGAGCCCGATCTTTCCTCTTTCTGAGTTTGCAGGATTCTGTCCTTGTTCATGTTCACAGGTTGAAGACTGCAGCAGACGTGTGGCAGAAGCTCGCGTCTCTCTATCAACAGAAGACGTTTGCCCACCGGATATCTCTTGAAAAGAAGTTGCGGATGCTCGCTATTGATGATAGTCCTTCCATGAAGGACCACATCAACAGATTACAGGATATGAGGGATGAGCTTGCATCCCTCGGTCGGACGATATCTTCTGAAGACATGGCTATGATTCTTTTGACTCAGCTGCCATCGCCTCGGTTTGATGTCTTCTACACCAGCCTTCTTACATCGAGGACCCGTGAGAAGCTTCTATGGGAGGAGCTATCCCCGCTTGTCTTGGAGCATGACGAGCGACTCAGAGAGGTCAGTGCTAGTGGATCCGACTCCACTAGAGCCTTTGTTGCAGGTTCGGGAGGACAGAAGAAGACGAAGAAGTCAAAGGCTAAGCAGAAGGACAGTTCTTCAGGCTCTGACTCAGATTCAGAGAGACCGAAGTGCCCACACTGTGGGAAAGGGACACATCCCGAGGAGAAATGCTGGAAGAAGTACCCTCACCTTCGTCCGGGAGCGAAGGGTGGATCTACATCGGAGCCTTCTTCTACCTCTACACCAGCTGTTACCCATGAGTCAGTGTTCCTTCATATCCATGCTTTGGAGGAGGATCCTTCTTCCGTGGCTGCAGTGTCTTCTGCGCAGCCTTGGTTAGTGGACAATGGTGCTTCGAGTCATATGACTCCCCGAGGTGATTTGTTACAGGATCTCCGTCCATCAGAGGGTTCAGTCACTGTTGGTGACATTTTATCGGTGCCTATTAGTGGTGTTGGCACATTGCCTTTGTTTACAGACCGACCTACGAGCTTCCTTTCACAGGCCCTACATGTTCCGGACTTGGGCCTTCCCCTCCTCTCAATTTATGGCCTTACGAGGCTTGGCACACGAGTGATCTTCACCGAGCATGCCGTTGTTATTGAGGATTCTCTTACAGGAGCTGTCTTATCTACAGGTTGGCAAGAGAGCGGGCTTTACAAGCTCCATTCCCCTTCTTTGATACAGGGTCCTCCGAGGCATTCTATTGCTACACCCGTTCCCGCTTGTGCACCTTCTATTCCACAGGTTCCTTCCCATCCCCCACCTTCTCCTCCGGTGGTTCCCTCGTACCCCCCATCCCTTTCAGAGGGGGACGATCTCGGTGATGCGGCTGTGGATTCCCTGGCCCCTAGTGTTTTAGAGGGGGATTTCCAGGATCGTGAGGAGCTCCTTCAGCGGCAGTCTACTTCGACGGACTTCATCGACATTGGCATTCCTCTTGCCATCCCCGGATCCATTTCTTCTTCGGCCTTCAGCCACATCCAGGATCTGAGAGGGGGTGTTAGCAGTCATGTTTGTCATGCCTTGTCATCTCCTGCCTGTGAGCCTCAGTCTGAGTCAGACGAGGACATTAGGAGCTCTGACATGTCTGTCATGTGTTATGATGGGGGAGGCTAGTCACTCTTGACTGGCTATCTTAGGATGTGTATTTCTTTTTGACCTCTTTTAGTGGGCAGCCACTGGCTGCCCGGCCACCTTTTTGGTCACTGTTGTGGGGCGCCCATTTTAGGGCACTTTTAGGGTTTGCGCCCATTTTAGGGTTAGGGTTAGGGTTTGTCCGTTGCCTATTTATTGGCAGCCCCCCTCCCCACTTGGTCAGTTGTCTTCTTGCAGATTCCGACACTCCTCCCCCGTGGTGGTGCTGCCATCATCATCAGCCTGATCTGGTGCCCTCACTGATGCTTCGAGCTGCGTGCAGGGACTGATCAGTCCATTTCAGTGTATTCAGCATTCGTTTCAGTCAGTGCAGATTTCTCTTCCTTATTTTCTGCTTTCTCTCTCTCTCTCCCTCCGTGTTCGTATTTCCTCTTCCGTTGCGCACTCTTACAAGTTCTACCTTCTTTTTCTGAGAGAAGATGGTTGAATCTATTCTATGATTCCAGGGCATGCCAAGAATCACATCGCAACCATCAAGGTCTCCGATACAGAAGGTATCTTCGTCACTGTAGCCTTGAATTTGAAACTTGAGCTTGCCAATGTAGGGTATCACAGTCTTCATTGTGTCACCTTCATCAACATTTAAAGCTTGGCGAACTTCTACCGGAGTGTCCATCTCTTCATTCTTTAATCCAAGCTCTTTAGCTAATTGCAAGGAAATAATATTTTCATTCGCCCCAAGATCTATCAAGAATAGTGCTTGCTTACCTTGCAACTGTCCCCAAGCTTTTAATAATTTGCGCGTCTCTGGAGTGTGAGTTGTGTTTGCAACTACATCACTGATAGCATTGATTTTCACTGGCCACTTAGGCTTGTTGTCAGAAACCTTGCTTTGTCCCTTGTTTGGACATTGCTTCGCTATGTGGCCTGTTTGTCCACATTTAAAGCACTTCCCTTCTTTCATGAAGCGTTGCTTTTCTTCTTCGGAAAATTGCTTTGCTTGTGGGTATAGATTGGAGCGAAATTGAGGAGCATTAGGAGGTGCATAGGGCTTCATCTTCTTTTGATTTGATGGCTGCTTTTGCCACTGTTTTTGTCCTTCATTTGGGGCTGAATACTCCTCATCATCAGCTACTCTCTTCTTATCATTCTTTTGGAATGATTTGTTGCCATTGTGCTCCATTTCCCATGTCTCAGCATGGTCAATGAGTTCCCTGAGACTAGAACAATGATAATGATTAAGAGCAGTACGAAGTTTAAAATGCAAACCTCCTTGAAACTTCCTAAGCTTTTCCGAACTGCTGATCTTCTTGAAATGTTGGACCTTCAAAAGTAGCTCCCAAAATCTCTTGGTATAGTCACCAAGTGACTCATTTTTCCTTTGCCAAAGCCGATCCCATTCCATTTTTACATCTCTTTTGAAATGAACAGGAAGAAATTGGCTTTGTATCAGGTGAACAAAGGACCGCCATGATTTTGGGGCAGCATGATCATATTCCAACCCCGTCCACCAAGTATGGGCTAAGTCGGTTAAATGTAAAGCTGCAAACTTAATCTTTTCTTTTTCTTTATACTTGTCACGACCATACAAAATTTGAAATTGACGAATAAACTTCAGAAGAAGATCAGGATTTCGGGAACCATCATACATACTGAACTTGATCTTCTTTTCAAGTTGAGATAGTGACTTAGTCTTCTTCTTCTTCTTATGCCTTCGTCCATGCTCGGATATTGAGGTTGAAGATGATGAAGTGCTTGATGGGGATGAAGATGGAGACGAGGGTGAAGAATGTCGACGCCTTTGACGATGATGAGGTCTTCCACGAGAAGGGTGTGACTCTTCATTACTAGAAGAGGATCCATTAGAATAGGCGCCGGATGACTTTGAAGAAGAGGATGAGCTTCGACGCGATCTCTTTCTTTGTCTTGAAGTAGAATGGGACTGCCTCTTAGAAGTAGTTGGACTTCTTGATCGGCTCCTTTCATTGGTATGGCTTTGTCTCCTTGAAGTAGATGGGCTTCTTTCCTTGAATTCTTTGGGATTCTCAACCTTTTCTAGTTTGAGAAGTTGCTCACGAATTTGCTGATTCTCCTCTCTAAGACTTTGAATGGCTTGAAGGATAGCACTCGATTGATCCATTGAGACTAAAGAAAAAAAAATATGCTCACGCACTCAATGCAAGGGCTGAAAACAAACAAACTTATAGTTGTAAGCACTACCAGTGTTGGGGGTGAGGACCGAGCCAAAGCTCTGATACCACTGTAAACGCCCCGAACAACGTAGTATGCTTAACAATTATGATATTTGTTTGTTTTCGAGATTTAATAGAAAAGAGAATGAACACTTAAAGCTGAAAATGAAAATTACTCACAAAATTACAGCCATAAAAATGTAAAAGTAATGGAGACAAGATTGAGGGTTGAAGATGGGCAACCCCCCCAAAGGAATGTATTTCTGCTCAACCCAAGTCCCTTAGGGAAGAGCTCAGTTACAATCAACCTGAGAGTGAGAAGAAGTAATTCTCACTCTCACAAGATCATGCAAAGATGTACAAACACACATGCATTATCTATTATGCAATGATAAGAACTGATTTCTTTACAGTATGAGAGAAGAAAAAGGGGAATTCAGCCTTTCTCCATCGTTGATCAGCAGTACAGGGATAGAGCTTGCTTCTTGTAGCTAAAATGGAAGAAAGAGCTCAAGAAGGAGGTGCTGTAATGAATTTACAGGCTTGCTGTCTTGTAAAACAGCAGTGATAAAAGAGGGAATATGGAGGAATTTGATAATGGAGAAGTGGGGGATGATGATGGGGATGGATGGGGGCAGTTTCTGGCTATCTGTGGGTGCTGTACATGAGTTTACAGTAAAGAAAAATGATGCTCAATGAAGAAAAACGAGCTCTTATTTATAGGAGAGGGGAGAGCTAGTACAAAAGGGGAAAGTGGAGTAGCACAAGACAAGTGTCCAGCCACATGTCATGAGATGTGACAAGTGGTGGGACACTTGGAAACTTGTGTGACAAGTGTCTTGACACTTGTCTCTTCTTTATGGCCTTCCTTTTTGGGTTGAATACTGTCAAGAATAGAAACAACCAAATTTAGTAAGCACAGTCAGAGTACAGAACTTACTATTTTTAGAATGACATCCCTATTTTTTAGGACTAGCATTTTTAGGCTAATTCGAGGCTCCTAAAATTTAGGGACCTCCTAAAATTTAGGGATCTCCTAGAATTTAGGGACCCCCCCAATATGGGTATCATATGAAAGCTTTTTCCGTGTACATCGCAAAAATGGTATCCGAATCTTCATGTGACTTTCCTATGCAAAGAAATGTGCATTTCAAGCTTTCAGCCCACACATGCACATTATACAAGCATTTCATGATCATGCCATCTCGTTGATTGTAACTGTCTGTTCTGGTGGATCTAGCCCACACTTCAAGGCATCAATCCTTTCTGTGTGCGAGTCTAACCCTGATATGCGTGAGTTCTAGTCACAGGCGCCCAATCGGGTCATATAGGTGGAAGTGTGAACTATCTTTTCTCTAACCCACCATGTGGGTCCACCATAACCTGTGACCACTCATCAGTGGCCAGCTCCAATGCACTTTTCTTTATATCTAATTAGTGCAAAGGAAATAAATTTAATAAATCATTATATAGATAAATTAATGAAAAAGGATACAAATTCTGTTTCTATAGAGTTGTGACAAGAAATGTCAGTCTTTTCTATAAAACATTTTGCTATATCTGTCTAGGAATGAGTCTATACACAAAGAGCCTGTAGAAGAGCTAACCTTAAAGCAACCATTGTTAAGTTGATGAATGTCAGTCGAAAAGACAAAGAGAACATATGAGACTACATTAGACATGTGAGGAGTCTCTACAAGAGGATAGCTATAGAGTTGAGTGACACAATGAGAGAGTGGTATCCATTGTATTCATTTAACGAGATCTATAATGAAGAACTCTATAAGGCCTTAGCAAGCAACTCAAACCTACAAGGGTTACACAGCAGGGGAGCAACACGCTCAGAGTATCGTGCCTCCAAGAATCTCTTGATGAAGAGGTCCTTTAGATGAGTGAAGTTATTGCGTTCAGCATTATGAAAATTAACATCCAATAGAGCTGCTCCCCCCATCCTTTTAGGAGTAGACACGTGTTGCCATGAAGTCCACACTTGACCCAAGCGATTTCTTTCTTCTTCCATAACATAAATCGGATAGGTTGGACCAATTCCAATAGAGACTTGTTAGTCCAAGGAAGCAAAGGCAAGAAAAACGAAATCATGCTGATCATAATGCATTATGCAACTTTAAGTCTCACATAGAGAGACCAGCCTTGTGACTTCCAGTACACAAACCGATCATGAATACGAGATGCCATCCAATCCAACAAGGCACGAGGAGCCACCTCCACCCCAATAGGATAACCCAAGTGTCTAGTCATATTCCCCTTGGGAATCACAATACCATTCCAACCCAAAGCTTGCAAATCATTTTCTGTACAAGAGATCAGAGTGGATTTTTGAGCATTAATATATAGTCTTGATGCCATAGCAAAAAGTTTCCACGCAACCATTGCCCGATTAACATTGGAGTGATCAGCCTTAAGAAACATAAAGGAATCATCTGCCAAAGATTAACCCACAAGTTGGGCCCCACTGGGAAGAGACAAGCCAATGATCTCACCTTGATTGGCCAACTTATCCAACAAAGAGAGCATCGGGTGAGTAACTAATCCAAACAACAAAGGACTGAGAGGGCAGCCTTGACGGACATAGGGGGATAAGGTAATTTCATTAGTAATGCCTCCATTAAGTGCAATATGGGCCAATGCCCCCTGACCAATAGTATCCACAAGAGAAACCATATGTGGCCCAAAACTCAAGGTGAACATTAGCTGCCTCAAAAAAGACCAACTTACATGATCAAATGCATTTTCAACATCAAGCTGAAGCATGACCACCTGCTAGCCTAAAGCTTTTGCAAAGTCAATCCCCAGTTGAACATTCAAAATATTATACATTATATTCCGACCCTTAATGAAACCGTATTGGCGAGAATGAACCAAATGCGGAAATACTTTTTGCAATCTGTTGGCAATGATTTTTTAAAAGATTTTGTATAAAGAGCCCATAACAGAAATGGGTCTCCATTGTTTCAAAGAAGTAGGAGAGGGAACCTTGGGCAATAACCAAATGACTGCAATCTTCGAGTCTGAAGACATAACACCGGAATTCCAAACTTGCTAACATAGGCGTGTCAACGGGTCCTTAAGTTGCTCAACATTGGTTGAAAACAACTCATTAGGAAGGCCATCCCAACCAGGGCTTTTTCTTTTAGGCAAATGGGACAATACCTCTTCCACTTCATCTTCTGAAATATCCGCCTCCATTAAGGCTACCCATTGTGGCTGAACTTGATTACTAACCAGATCACAAATGTATCTACCAGCAGAGTGAACAGCGTCCGACAGAATCTCATGAGGGCCCAACAATGATTTGTAAAAATCTACACACATTTAAATGATGGATGCAGGTTCTGTCACCATAACACCTTGTTCATCCTTCAGACACATAATTTTTCCCACCCTACAGATTATTGACACTAAGATCTACCTCTACCTCTGTTATTGTCATGAGGAAAATTCCAGCAATCAAGCAACAAAAAAAATTTGTGGCGAAATAATCCATTGCAACTTGAAGTCATTGTATCGTTTATCAAGTTTTGTTTTGGCTTTCCTTAAGAAGATCATGTATTCCCTGTGCATAGCTTGCATAGCTTGCATAGCTTTTGTCTTGGTTATGTTAAGAGTCAGAGAGAAGAAGATATATATAATATAGTATATTATACACAAAACTGGCTCGGCGGGATAAATTCTGTTTCTGTAAAGATTGAACTCCGCCTGTCAACCATTCAATGCCAGATAGCAAGTCATCTATAGTATCTCCCAATTGGCATAAAGACAACGAACGGGCCAAAAAAGATTGTGCATACAGCAATTCAGTGCGTAAAATGGAAGCATGCTGAATACCAAACTGTCTAGATAACATACGCGCATTATCCCTAAAAATCGGCCATGCTTCCAATCCTTCTGATAGGACCCTGGAACGAAAGGAGTCAATTATTCGCTGAATACATTTCAAAAACTGATTTTGCAAGAGAAAAGATTGATTGAAACGAAGAGGCAAGCGAGCCAGGAGAGCCTTATAGGCATGAACAGGTCAATGTGTCATTTCCAAGATCAAAGGATGGTGATCACACACCACACACATATATATACAGGAATGGAAACGGGAATGGGAACCCCCCGAAATGGGGGAGGGAACGGGAACTATGCAGCCTACTGCCAGCTGCCAAATGGCAGGCAGCACCTACATTTTGTTGTTCCTGCTGAAGTACAGCCTGCCACGTCAGTCTGCAGCCTGTGTTTGGTTGATGCAGCTTGTCACCCAGCTGCCTCAATGGATAGTCCTATCTAATTAAGCGTGCAAGGAAAGAGGGGTCGATGACCCCATCATTCAACACGACCCGCAAAGAAGCATCAGCACTAATACTATATATCAATTGAGACATGTGGCCCAAAACCCATGATGTGCATAAGCTCTACAAGAAAGGACTAGTCCAAATAATCAAAAGCTTTTTCCAAATCCAGCTGTACCAATACCACCTCCTGATTGGAATGCTTGGCATATTCAATTCCCAGCTACACATTCAACACATTATGCAAAATCTTTTCACCCCTTGATGAATCCATACCGATTGGGATACACAATATCAAGCAAATGCTTATGCAGGCGGTTGGCCAACACTTTTAAGAAATTTTATTCGCCAATGTTTCAACATTGACAGAGAAGGCACTTTCAGGATCAATTTAATAACTCTCTCCTCTCATGATGCTGACATACCTCCTGTTTCCAAAACCTGTTGACACCAAACAAGTGGCATAGATCTCAAAGAATTCATTAGTGAGGCCATATCAACCCGGGCTTTTATCCATGGGTAAATGCAATAAGACATCCATGACCTCATCCTCCCTAATGTCACTCTCCCGTGCAACCTGCACGTCAAATGAATCATGGTCCCTGACTAAAGCATAAAAAGCCAAACAGGCCTTGGAAATCTGCTCAGAGGGGATCAGAGCAAGCCAAGAAGATCCAGAAATAATTTGAGCACAAGTGAACAATGGACTGCGAATTTGTAGCCATGTGGCCCTTTGGGTGCTGGAATCTAACCATGTTCTCTCGGGCAAGGGAAGGATGCAAACTCCACAAAAAATTATGAGACTAGCAAGAGCCATATTGTAAATTTTCAGTCAAAGAATTCTGTTTAGCTCTCTCTCTCTCTCTCTCTCTCTCTCTCTCTCTCTCTCTCTAGGTTAATCATCTACTCGTGTAAGAAGATGATGTTGATGGTGTGTGTGTGCTTGTGTGGGCGCGTTGTGTGCGAATGCTAACCATGTCATTTTAATCTGATCACAGAAATTGGGGCCATAGCTGGTCAATCCTGTTTGTGAGAGAAGAGGTTAATCCTTTATGTGTTTGTGAGAGACCGTGTGTGTGTGTGTGTGTGTGTGTGAATGCTAGCCGTGCCCTTTTAATCCAATTCACGGAAATTGACGTCCTTTCAATCCGATTCACGAAAAATTAAGGCCATAAGCTACCTGAAGGTTCTCCGAAGCTCGGCAAAATTGGCTTTCTTGAACTGTGGCGTACGCAGAGAGACATGGAGGACGGTGCCTGCCATGCTATCCTCCTCATCTTCGTCTCCTTCGGAAGCATCGAGCCGTCTTGGACAGTGATAATGAGCCCGGGGAGTGGCTTCGGGTTCAGTTTCTTCTTTTGCGTTCATTTTTCTTTTTCTTTAGATCAATTCTGGAGCTGCGCAGCACGGGACACAGACGGACGGACAGAGGTCTTCCCTACTACCGCAAAACACTAGCGCTTGTGCCACTTCAACACCTGAGCTCCTGTCCGAATGAATGCGAGTCTGGCTTTATATAACTATACTAACTGTGTTGCTAAGAACGGGTCGCTAAGGCATTTAGAGCCACGCCACTCGCACGTCACAATATGGACTTGACATAGTCCTGGCTTGTTTCTTTCGCCACGTTCTACCCTCCTTGTCCTACATTTATGTGCTTTTTTCACCTCTCTCTCTCTCTCTCTCTCTCTCTCTCTCTCTCTCTCTCTCTCCGCATGTCTAGTGTTTTGGTGTTTGTGAGAGCATATGCCTTTTGAATGAGATAAGACTTCTGAATACTAAATGGAGGATAAACCTCAAACCAATTTGATTCGCACAATATGGGCAATTTGTAGGATCAATTTATGGGCTTCTATTGCAAGAGGGAAATACAAGTATTTCCTTACTATCTGAATTTTATGGGCATACTGTTAGGGCATCCTCAACTTCTAATTACAAGAAGCCCAAGAAGAGGTTCAAATTGTACCATATTTTTGAGTTGGAGAAAGTGGTAGGAGCAAGGCACAGGCAAGAAGCCATGTGCAAAGAAACAAATTGTTGCGCTGTGGGTTGTGCATGCGTGCAAGGGATGCCATGGATGAATGGGATAAGAGTTTAGACAAAGCATACTTGGGTTAGGGCAAGCAAAGCACTTGAAGTCATTGGTGTTGTAAGCTAGTGTGCAGAGCACTGTGCCCTGTAGAGGTCCTCTAACAGTCCAAGAGCACACACATCAACTCTTCTTCTTCTTCTTCTTCTTCTTCTTCTTCTTCTTCTTCTTCTTCTTCTTCTTCTTCTCTCTCTCTCTCTCTCTCTCTCTCTCTCTCTCTCTCTCTCTCTCAAGCAACGTGATGTTGAAAATAAAGGGCCGCCTTGCCTTTTATACATGCACGAGTGGGAATGCACCCTTAGCACTTGTATTTTACATATATCAATCTCAAAAACCTAAAAGAGGTGCAACTCTTTTGTACCCACACATCGTGCATCTCACACTCTCTACTGTTGCTCACGTTTTGTCCTCTCTCTGCCATTGTCTTGCTAACCATCGCATCTCCTCTATGCATCTGACTCTTCAAACTAGTATCAAAGCATCAATCATCCGCGAGCACACTTCTCGGAGTTCGCTCGAGCTATGTCAACTCACCCACGCATAGAGAACAAGAAGTTGCCTTCAATTTTGATCAGTCTGCAAGTCACATAAGACACGCAAACTAGGCGAAGGTCATAGGCAGGTTGTAGGTTGAAATCAGTTTGCAGGTTGTTGGTTGCAATCACTGGTGCAAGTTCAGCACAAGTCACACAGAGCTATCTAGTTGTTAGGTGGCAGCTTTTCTGGTCAACGCAAGTGCCCAATAGTCAAGCATCAATTTCAGTGGCAATTCCCAAGCAAGATGCCAATCCCGTGCAGTAGCTACATCGATAGTCCATGTTATTCTAAAACAAAAATTACATTTTTTTAAAGATTCGCCCATTGGCAAATTTTGCGAACTACCATGCACGTGTAAGCACATTGACAAATCTCATAGATTGTGCATGCATTTACTCCCGGAATTTGAGACTTCTGTGATATGCTCGAAGATTTTACTTGGCTAAGTAAAATTTCTAAAATTTGCATACATTTAGGTCTCAGAAATTGGGGCCTTTGATGTATTTGTGAAAATTGCACACTGACAAGTACAATTTCTTGAAATTTTGACACATTAGACCCCACGTAATTTGAGGCTTTTACAAAATTTTCAACATTGTGTTAAATTTGGTCTTGATATGCACTTGCAGTACAAATTCTGTGCAAATTGAGCACATTGGACCCCCGGCAAATTTGGGACTTTTGCAAAATTTGTGAATTTTTGGTAAAATTGGATTGTGGAATCTACTCAATAGTGATGCACTTGGAGTAGAAATTGCAACTAAAATTTAGGATTTCTCATGCAATTGATATATTAGCCTATGGCACAACTACAATTACTTACGATGTGCAGTAGCACACATTTTGTGACTTTGAAATTTGATTTGCATATCTGAATTTTCTACAATTACTTGGTTTTTCATTGCTAGTTGGTACTTGTTTTGTGCCTTGGTCATTTGTGTGACAATTAGGCTTACATTTGTTGACTTTTGAGTCATTTTTGGGTTGTAAATCATGGCTGGTAGCTGTGATAGTAGCAATCTTTTGCACATTAAGAAGCTTGAGGGTACACACAATTTTGCTATATGGCAAAAGCAGTGCTATAATGTCTTGGTGTAGAAGAAACAAGTGAAGCCCATAAAGACAAAAGGGGTAAAACTAGCAACCATGGGTCAAGATGAGTGGGATGAGTTAAATGAGCTTGCACACTCTACCATATAGCTATCTGTATCAGACACCTTGCTATTTAACATAGAGAAATTGAAATCTAATTATGATATGTGGCAAAGACTTGAGGAGTTATATGCTCAGAAAAGTGCAACAAGCAAGGTTTATTGGTTAAAAGATTGATGGACCTTCTTGTAAAGGAAGGTACAACTATGTGTGTACATTTGAATGAGCTAAACTCTATTTTCAGCCACCTGATGGCTTTGGAGTTCAAGGCAACATTTTTGCTATGCACTTTGTCTGAAAGTTGGGACACTTTTAGGACAGTAATGAGTAACTCAAACGCTATGTTGTTATATTTAGATGTGAAGAGCTCTTTGCTCATGGAAGAGCTAAATAGGCAAAATAATTTAGCAAACAAGTTCTCCAATGCAATGCATACAAGAGGTAGATCCCAATAGAGGGGTAAGCCTGAAAACAAAGCACAGAGCAAGTCTCGTGGAAATAATGTAGAGTGCCATTATTGTGGTAAGAAAGGGCACTTCAAGCGGGATGGCTTTAAGTGGAAGAAAAAGAAGAACAAGGGCAAAAGCATTGATGATAGTAAAGATAAGAAAAAGGACAGCCAACATGCAAAGAATAGCAGTGTGAAGATAGAGGAAGTTAATGTAATCAACCATGAAAGTGATAGTGGCAATGATGTATGCTTTGCTTCCTCTTTTAGTGCACATTCATTGATTGCAGATTCTGATGATGACATGCACACTTGGATTCTTGATTCAGATGCGTCATTCCATGTGACACCACACTATGAGTGGATTTCATACTATAATAGTGGTAAACATGGTGTTGTCCACTTGGGGAACAACTATGCATGTGACATTGCAGGGATTAGCAATGTGCAATTGGCATTTCAACATGGTTCAATGTTTACCTTAACCCAAGAAGAGCTTAATAAGCACAATACAGCTAGATGATGAAGGCTATATCACCACTTTTGGGGATGGCAAATGGAAGATATGTAAGGGATCTAGGATTGTTGTTAATAAAGGCTCTAAGAGTGACACTATGTATCCATTACATGTATCTAGTGTGTGTGACCATGTTGTCGTTATAACTGAGTAGCCAAGTGTGTCTTTGTGGCATAGCAAGTTGAGGCATATGAGTCAAATTGGAATGAAAGTACTTTCTTGTTTGGATTATTTACCGTGTTTAAGGTATGATGATTTTGATCATTATGATCATTTCATATTTGGTAAGCATACTTAAACATTGCATAAAAAGTCTATTTCGTTAAAATCTTCATCCTTAGAGTTGGCACATTCAAATATATGTGAGATGCTAGGGTTTTCTCTAGGAAAAAATAAATATTTTATCACATTTGTTGATGATGCCACACACAAAGTATAGGTTTATCCAATCTATCACAAAGATGAGGCATTAGATAAGTTTGAAATTTTCATGCTACTTTATTGAAAATATGACCAATAAGACATTAGAGTATCTTTGCTATAACAATGGTGGGGAATATGTGTCAAAAGCCTTTTAGGCCTTTTGTGATAGCAAAGGGATAAAGAGGGAGCTCATGGCCCCTTAGAATCATTCCCAAACTGGTATTGCAGAGTGTATGAATAGGACTATTCAGGAGAAGGTTTGTGCCATGTTGTCTCATGCTACGTTTACCCATGGATTTTGGGTAGAGGCTATTAAGATATTTATAGACTTGATAAATCAATCACCACTGAACATGCTTTTGGGGGGAGAGAGCCCCTCAAGAAGTGTGATCAGGTAAGCCACCTTTGTATGCACACGTGAGAGTGTTTGGATGTGAGGCATTTGTGCATATACGCAAGGAACAATGTAGCAAATTGGAGCTAAAGTCCTATAAATTCATTTCCTAAGATATGGTGATGAGGGTGAAATGGGGTATAGATTTTGGAGAAAATGAAAATTGTACATAGCAATGAGGTTATCTTTCGAGAAGATTACATGCATAACTAGCCCGAAAAGACTAAGGAAGTTAGAAGGGTTGTGTTCCAGGAAGAGATACCTGTAGGATAGCAAAGAGTACATGTTGTCAATAGCAAATACCTACTGTAAATGACCTGATAAATGCATGGAATGATGTGGAAATTAATCAGCAAGAAGTTGCCCACGATATACCACAGCTTCAACAAGAAAATATACCATTAGAATAGTGGGAACAATTAGGATAGGATGTTGAACCATTTGAGCATCAAGTTGTTAATGTAGATTTACATGCTAAATAGCCAACAAACATTGATCATTGGGTCCGTATATCAACCAAAAATACGAAACATCCAAGTTGGTTTCTTCTTGGTGCAAATTATGTTGCTAATTATGTCATGTTGATAAATTGTGGTGAACCGTCATGCTTCAAGGAAGTAATGGATAGAGAGAACAACAAGAAATGGCATAAAGTTATGTTGTTAGAGATGGAGTCTCTAAAGAAGAATGGTACTTGGGATTTGGTGCATTTTACCTAAGGGGTAGAAAGTCCTACCATGCAGATGGGTTTACAAGATGAAGGTCACTTTCGGTTCCTCGCCAAAGTACAAAGCACGACTTGCTGCAAAGGGGTACAAATAGGAACATGGGACTCATTTTGATGAGATCTATTTCTCCTATAGGCAAGATGACTACTTTGTGAGCCATATTGGTCTTGGTTGCATGTGAGGGTATGAAACTCATTTAGATGGATGGGAAGACTGCTTTCTTACATGGTGATTTGCATGAGGACATATATATGCAATAGCCAAAAGATTTTGTGGCCAAGGGGTAGGAAAAGATGGTATGTAAACTCAACAAAAGCTTGTATGGGTTGAAATAGGCACCGCATGTATGGCATCATAAGTTTGATACATTCATGTAATCTCAAGGATTCAAAAGGATTCAAGTGGATCACTACTTATATACCAACAAGGCAATAGATGGCAGCCTTATTATGTTGGTTTTGTATGTGGATGACATGCTGATTGGTAGCAGGATGTTCATGTTTTGGATACATTGAAGCAAAATGTACACATTAGTTTTAACACAAAGGATCTAGGTGAGGCAAATCACAGTCTTTGCATGTGTATACTTAGAGACAGATTGAAAGGTCTTCTTTATGCATCACAACAAGAGTATGTATCCAAGATTTTGCAGTGTTTTAATATGGAGGGGGGAAAGCAATTGGCATGCCATTGCCTCCATATGTGAAACTCAGTGCATGAGACAAACCTACATTTGATGATGAAAATACTGAAATGGCCAAGATTTTGTATGCTTCAACTATGGGTAGCTTGATGTGTATGTTATGGTTGTTGCATATCCTAACATAGCATTTGCAGTGGGAATGGTAAGCAGGTACATGGCACATCCTAGTAGAAAGCATTGGGAAGTAGTGAAATGTATCATGAGATATCTTAAGGGCACAAAGGATTTGTGTATTTGCTTTGGAAAGCAGAGGTATCTATTATTGGCTTTATGGATGCAGACTATGTTGGTCATGCTGACTACAGAAAGTGTACTTTAGAGTAGGTGTTCATCTTCACAGGAGTAGTTTCCTAGATCTCTAGGCTATAGAAGCATATTGCATTGTCTACTACAGAGGCAAAGTATGTGGCTGCCCCACTGAGGCACGCAAGGAGGCTTTGTTAATTTCACATTTGGTGGGAGAGCTTGGCATTACCAAGACCCTTGTTCTCCATTGTGATAGTTAGACTGCTATCATGTTAGTAGCAAACCCCATTTTCATGCAAGGACAAAGCACATATGGGTGAAGTATCACTTTATTAGGGATGTACTTGATAGTAAAAGCATTGAGCTTGGTAAGGTACATACAAATGATAATATTGCAAATCTTCTCATAAAGGGTCTTTGAGCTCTATAACCAATAAATGATGGGAGTTGGATAGTATATGTATTTTAGCTTTGTACATACTTAGACTTAGCTAATTCTTTTCCTCATCCTTAAGGCACGTTGGCTTTAGGTGGGAGGTTATGGGGAATAAAGGGCCACCGTGCCTTTTATGTGTGCACAAGTGTGAATGCACCCTTAGTACTTGTACTTTACATATATCTATCTCAAAAACCTAAAAGAGGTATAACTCTTTTGTACCCACACATCGTGTATCTCACACTCTCTACTCTCTACTACTACTCACGTTTTTCTCTCTCTCTATCATTGTCATTGTTGACCATCACATCTCCACTGTGCAACATCGAACTCTTCAGGCAAAGGGGTGAAAGAAGGCTGATGCATGTGTGGGATACCTTCTAAAAAGGGACCGTGAATAGGAAAATGATCTCACTTGACCACCACATTGAGATTAAGTGGGCTAGGCAAGACATGCCTACTTGTCTGCACTAAGTCCCACTAGTTTGGAAAGAAGTCCAAGCAATGTAGCCACATGAAGATCATTATGACTCCCATGACCATGCCCACATCTTACGACCTGGGTGTGTCCTGGCCCTTAAAACCTCTTTCTCCACCTCCCCCCTTTCTCTCTTTCTCTTCAAATATCACCTTCTATTCTATATATTATTTTAAAGTCTATTTTACAAATTATTTATAGTTTTGCCATAGGGATGCCAAACTAACCAAAAGGACCACAAGCTTATGTAGCACGAGGAGAAAAAGTTTGGTATTCAAGAAATAAGGAGGGCTTTTTCTCAAAGGGTGAATAGGGGTTTTTTTAATAAATATAATCTCCTCTCTCTCTCTCTCTCTCTCTCTCTCTCTCTCTCTCTCTCACACACACACACACACACACACACACACACACACACACACACACACACACACAAAATTGAACATAGGATATGATCATGGAAAGGGAAAAGGTGAACCTTTGAAAATTTATATGTGGCTCTTTCTCTTTCTCTCTCTATCTCTCTCTCTCCTTTTTCTAGAGAGAGAAGTTTTTTTAATTAGGCGTGAAATAGTATAATATTTTATAGTCAGACATGGGCATGCAATGTGTACATACTTTATAAGCATCTAAAAATGTGCATACACTATCAAAAAAAGAGTCGAATTTCCTTTTTCATTGAACATATGGGATGGGATAATAATTTCAATGATTGAACATGTTCATGCAATATATGCATACTCTAAAACAGCACATGAATGCACGTAGACTTAAAAAACACATGAATAACACATGCACGAACACATATGCACATGAATGTTTATATATACACGTGTGTGTATATATGCATATATGCTCATATACACATAAACATATATAAATAAGACACACACACATGCACGCACACACACACACACACACACACACACACACACACACACACACACACACACACACACACACACACACACACACACACACACACACACACACACACACAGGATACACATTTACAAATATGCACAAACGCACATATTTTGGCATACACATCCACACATAAATATATACATATACATATGCGTGCAATGCATACATACATGTGCATACATACATATAGATTTGTATGTGCAAAAATTACATAGCACAAGGAATAGAATCTAAGCAAGGAGTAGAGAACACACAGCAAATATGAGAAGAATAGAGATTGCTTTAATTTCAAATGAACTGATACAAAGATGGTTCTATCCACCCGTGTGCTTCCACTGTGAATCTTAGATGGCGATCTAGAAAAATGATAGGTAAAGAGCTTGGGGTAGCTAGAAGAACTCTAATTGGGTGAAAGACAAATTGATGATAGCTTTAGACGATAGCTTACAAAATTTGTTCTCAAAATGGGGGGACTTCAAACCCTAGTGGTTGAGCCCTCCTATAGCCCATCCACTAGCTCCCATGTGTCATTTTTCATGATGTTGTCTTTGTCGGCTAGAAATACAGGGCAACACTCTATTTGATGCTTTTATGGTCAGCTTTGTTAGTCTTATGATGTGCTCGGTTATGTTGGGGTGATATCTACATGTATGGGAATGTTGTGCCCATGTTATGGATTGGATTTGGAGCTTATTTTGGTATTAAAATAGCTTGTTTTGACAGTGTATTCACTGCTGTACACAACAAGGATAAATCTCTTTTAACAGGGATTTTATATGCCTATTGCTTCTGGCAATGATTCGGGTGTTCTATATGCACTACTAATGTGTACCATTGATGCTAGTACATTTGGTATATCATATGCCCATGATTTGAGGTGGCTTTGAGCTTGATTTGAGGACTGATTTACTCATTTTAACATTGAATTTACTATTGTAATAACTAGGGTTGAAGCCTATTTGGTTAGTGTATGCTCTACCTATTGGTCACAGGTGCTTCCTGTGTGACTCATATGACTACACAAATGTATACGGAGGTTGGAACATGTCTTGTATTGCTCCAGAATGCCTTTTGAGCTTTGATCGAGCTCCATCTTGGTTGGCATTTGATTGACATTGGTCTACAATGGCCTGCTTTGTGAGTCATTATGCCTATGGTCTATGCTTGAGCCTTCAGTATATGCTTTGGCGCATATGTTCGAATTGCATGCTCCTTACATTATCTGTGTTTGATTGCCACTTGGAGCTTTAGTTGGGCATTCGTTTGCATACTTTGGAGCTCTTGGATGCTTATTTGGGTTGTCAGAGATTTGACATTGACAGTTACATAATGTACTAGATGTTATGGGTG